>NW_027041846.1:184628-392591 GCF_033297395.1 Canariomyces notabilis
GCTAGCCTACGCTGGATTGATGGGCCCTATATACAGTAAGGTAGTACATTCTAACTATTCCTAGGCCAATTCCTAGGCTAATTCGCTTAAATCCGAGGTCTTTTCGAAATCGCGCGCGTTTTCGGGTCGGAATAACTCCTTCCGAAGGCCTTGGCAAGTTATTTGGGTAACTTGCAAATAAGGCAAGTATACGATAAAAATAGCCAAGTAAGCCAAGTAAGGAGCGTTATTTGATTTATTTGACTTATTGAGAACGCTGGTTACCCTTCCGCTATTTCTCCCAGCCTAGGCAGCTGAGGCAACCCCTAATGTTCACCTACTCACACTAGACTACCTACATATCAACTTCGTATGCATGCAGTGTACCTCCGTATGTACTGCATTTACCTTCCGGCCGGTCATGGTGTTGAGAGTCTGTTGATTGGGAGTCAGGCGTTCAGCCCAACGGAAAAGGTCAGCCGCAGCTACCCAACCCTAACCCTTCTTCATCACAGGCCTTCACCTTAACTCAACGTGCGTCGCGCCAGTGGGGCATCAGCAATTGACGCAAGGCTCTTTCTCGAATCTGACTTGATGAGCGAGGTGAGGCTGTGATCTCATCATCTGAGTAATTATGTTGGAGAAAATATGAAGCGCTTCACACTCTCGGCTGCGGGCGCATTTAGACAGCCACAAGCACTGCAGCGTCATGTCCGCCACGGTTGCTCTTGCAGCCACAGATTGCGCGTACCTGGGATAGAAAATAGGGCGTTTTCAGTATCAACCCGGCGCCGTTCTGACGTGCTCCCCTTCAACAAATATACCCTCCCAGCCGGGTACAAGCCGGGTCCCGGCGTTGACCTTCCCGCCAGAATGAGCAACAGCTCTCCAGAGACCCCGCGGCGGCGGACGGCCTACATCGCGCTGGGCAGCAACATGGGCGACCGCATCGGCTGGATCGAGAAGGCCTGCAACGAGATGGACGCCCGGGGCATCAAGGTGAAGCGGACGAGCAATTTGTGGGAGACGGAGCCCATGTACGTGCTAGACCAGGACAGATTCGTCAACGGCGCCTGCGAGGTTTGTTGTCAGCCTTTTCAAACACACCCACACACGCGCTTCCTGACTGAGCCGTAGCACGCTAGGTCGAAACGACGCTGGAACCCTTGGAGCTGCTGGATGCGCTCCAGGACATTGAAAGGTCGCTTGGTCGCAAGAAGGTCATCGACAAGGGGCCCCGCAACATTGATCTCGACATCCTCCTTTACGAGAACATAAAATTCAGCCATGAGCGTCTTACCATTCCCCACATTGGCATCCCGGAGCGCGAGTTTGTCCTGCGACCCTTGGCCGAGTACGGCCCCTTTTTTTCCTCTTGACTGGATCGGCCCCCTTCTAATTTCCATTCTAGGCTCATCCCGGACAAGCCCATCGACCATGACCGGCCCTGGCGCGTGACGCGAGACTACCTCGACGCCCTCCCTCGCTCCCCAACGCCTCTAACCACCATGACGCCGCTCTCTCCGCACCACCCGCCCATCCAGGCCCTCAACCCATCCCGGAAAACGCACGTCATGGCCATCCTCAACATGACGCCCGACAGCTTCTCGGACGGGGGCCTCAACGCGCAGCGCGCGCCCGAGGACCTCGTGGCGACGGTCACGGCCTTCTTGGACGCGGGCGCGTCCATGATCGACATTGGCGGGCAATCGACGGCGCCGGGGGCGCCCGAGGTGTCGGTCGACGAGGAGCTGGCCCGCGTGGTGCCGGCGGTGGAGCTGATCCGCGCGCGGTTCCCCGCGAGCGGGGACCGGCCGGCGCTCATCAGCGTCGACACGTACCGGGCCCGCGTGGCCGAGGCCGCCGTGGCCGCCGGCGCCGACATAGTCAACGACGTCAGCGGCGGCTCCATGGACCCGGACATGCTCCCCACCGTGGCCCGTCTCGGCACCACCGTCTGCCTGATGCACATGCGCGGCACCCCGGCAACCATGGGCCGCATGGCCGAGTACCCGGACAGCGAGGGTGGGCTGATCGCCGGCATTGCGAGGGAGCTGGTGGCCAGGGTGAAGGCGGCCGAGGAGGCCGGCGTGAGGCGGTGGCGGATCGTGCTGGACCCGGGCTTGGGGTTTGCCAAGGTTGGGCGGCAGAATGTGGATGTTCTGAGGCATCTTGACGAGCTGAGGGGGTGGCCTGGCTTGGAGGGCCTGCCGTGGCTGGTTGGGTCCAGCAGGAAGAGCTTTATTGGCAGGGTTACCGGCGTGCCGACGCCCAAGGAGAGGATCTGGGGGACCGCGGCGACGGTTGCGGCTGCTGTGCAGGGAGGGGCGGATGTGGTGAGAGTGCATGACGTGAAAGAGATGGCGCAGGTTGTTATGATGGCAGATGCGATCTGGCGGTATTAGATCGAGCGAGAGGTGGGCTTTTCATCAACATCGGGTCGGACCTCGTATGGTGAGGGGAAGCTGTATGTGCTGTACAGTGCAAGGTTCAACAGATTAAGTACTAGTAGCAAGTGGGAAATGGTCATTTGTTTGGGACACTAGGGTAACAAATGGCAGACAGGATAGCCTCGCGGCTATTACACGATTATAATGTACATTGTTTGTCTGAAGTATCGGCGCTATCAACGCTGCTGGGACTCCATGGCTGTTCCTCCACTGAGAATGCCTGGGATCATCTCAGCTGGTTGGCATCTTCCTGGAAGGAACTGCTCAGTAAACGCTCTAGTATGGAACGCCGATATTCGAGTAAGTTGGCTAGCACCTTCTGCTGCTGCAGGAAACTTTACCCGAGGGCCTCAAGTAGGGTTTAAAGGAGGCTGCGTCCATCAATCCGAGCGAGTGGACTCTGGCGTTGCTCAGAGACTATCAACAGTGTTGACCGGCTCAGGGGCTCGCCCTAAATCTACGAAAATAATGATAAAATTTTACCTTCGACTAGGAAAGAGAAGGATTTTATATTCGGGCTGTCTTAGATCATGATGTCCGCATCGTACTGAACGCATGAATTCTTAGGAGCCCTGCACCAGCATCACCTTGGACTCTGGCAATGGCAACAATTCAGGGCAATGATATCTGTCCGCTTGAACAGTTCAAACTGAACGCTACGTTGTATGGAATGCTACAGTGGCCGTTCTTTCGACAGACGCGGATTGTCTTCTCTGGGTACCAAGTTGCCGACATGATCCTGGTGTTTCACTCGCGATCCCAGATCGCTCTCCTCCATCCTGAGAACAAGTCCTTGATCTTCGTATGGTTAAGAGTTCATTGTTAGTACTTGATTATATTAGCTTGCTCAATCTTCGGATCTTTACTGCTCTATCTGTAGAGCAGAAGGTGGCCATTAAGAACCGAACTGGATGACTGGAACGGAGACTCTATGGCACAAGGGAAACTCCGTATTGTCTTGTCGTCTCACCACGATTTACGTCCTGAAACATGAAGCAGGATCTTTCTGTCTTGTTGCTGAACTTGGCGCCAGATCTGCTGTCATTATCCCATGCACCAACATGGCAAGGTGTAGCAGGGATTTGTTTACGTTTCAAGCGCTCTATATGCATCATTGACTTCACGAACGATCAGACTGCCGGACTCCAGCAACATATTTCCTACGGGGCGCTCTAAAAAGCATTCGTCGCAGGATGTTCTAACTGCACACAACCTTTTCTGCATGTAAGCATGGCTGAACTCCGTACCTAAGCATCTGAGTAACGGTAAACAAAGGGCATGGCAACCGAACCCCTATTCTACATACCGGATGCTAGGAGTTTTGGACTTCCACGCAGACCCGACAGCTTCAAGTTGCCCCTGGCATACTGAGTCAAGCGACTAAGCGCCTAATTTCCTTCCAATCTCTTCCAAACGTTACACCGCGGCAAATGAAGAATCTCGGTCGTATCCTCCTTGACCCACAGGGCCATGCTGACGAGAGATTTCACCTGCCGCGTCGGACCAGCCACACCTAGGCATCCTTCTGCTAGTTCCATGCTCGAGAGCTCGCACAGGCACGCAAGGTAAGTACGATAAATGGAACACATGCAGCAGGCAGCATCTATGACATATCATCTGTGTGTCCTAGTTTGGGGGCAGGACTGCATGAGGGGCGGCTTGCGGTCGGTGTTTGCTCCAACTTTGAACGAGGACGGTGCGTGCATGGGCAGGTTTTAAACCGGGTATGGCGAACTTGTGGTTACGAAAGGCGTCAATGGAAGACATAGTCCGAGGGTTGTGGCTCTCATCCATGATGGCTCCTACTAGTATTCGGCCATGCACGTGTAGTGTACGACGCTCGGGTTTGTCTGACATCAGATCGAGCCCCCGGGGAAAGCTGTTCCACGTTCCCGGGTAGGCCGATCAAACCTTGCAGGCATCCAATTGCCAGCGCTCAGTGGCCGTTGATATCCAAATCATTGCCGAGAGAACTCTGCCGATCCTACTAGCAGCATCGACCACACCGGGAACAAACCCGGCAGCAGCCATCTCACACCCTCACGTCCTGTAACAGCGCAAACAAACTGGAACTACCCCTTCAGTTCTGCACACCTACAAGCCAAAGGGCGCCGTAATCCATTCACCTGGCTTTCCGCCATGCTGCTTGAATACACCTGCCCCCCTATTTACTTCTAGACACAGGCTGTGCCCTGAAAGTGCCAGGAGGTACTAGTAAGGTGCATGTAAGCAGACGGCGACAGCATTCGCGCCGTTCCTAGCTGCCCGTAAATGCCGGGAGGACTCGGAGTGCCATAACATGATTGCGCTGGGGGCCGGCTTCTGCTCACCCGATCCACACCGAGTCACAAATGTCTTGTTGGGGCACTCGATTCAGCCCGCAGCAACCGTGTAGCATTGTAGCATCTTGAGGTGGGAATTAGGGGCCCAGCCTCGGGTCCCTACATACCAGAGAGTAGTTAACGTACCAACACTGGAACCCCCAACTGTGGCCCCAGCAGCCTCGCGAAGCAGACCAAGTGATAGCCGCTGCAGCAGCAAGGGAGAGAAATCACAGTAGCAGCGAAGGCGGCCGACCGAGATATAACGGCATCAGCCTCGCCTAACAGCCACCCTTTTTTGGTCGGAGGTAATTCCGGAGAGCATACCCAGATGCATCTCAGCCACTCGACGATCATCCCATCCATTTACCCAGCCAACACGCCCAACAAACCCACTGTGATCCCAGCCACGTGCCTGCATAGGTACCGCGCTGGCCGTGCAGTATCTCCCGTCTATTGCCAGAACTGAAGGCCATGGATTGATGAAGCCCCCGGTGGTGCGATTCGCGCAGATTGCGTCCAAGGACCCAGACAAAAAAACAAAATGGTGAGGAAGAAAAAAGGGGAGACAGGAGGAAAGCCGGCGAGAGCTCGCTGCAGGGCCAAGCACGGCTGACTGCATGCCAGACCGGTAGAAATAGAGGATTGTATGCCTAGCTGATTCCCCTACCACCGCTATTGGCCGACAAGCCGAGATACAGATACAGGTAGTAAGTAGTAATGGGAGCAGTAGTGAGAATAGAAGGAGGACTACTACCTAGTAGTAGCAGCCCTCTCTCTCCCAACCGCACATCACCACAGCAGGAGCCACCTAGCTAACTGCATTCACAATGCAGTTGGGTTAGGATTCACCCATTTCCCCATATTGTACTGTACACGAAGTGCTTTGTATACATACGGACAATATGTACCTCCTTAGGCCCATATCTAACTGCGCATGTCGAGTAGTGTCATGGCCATACATAGGTAGATTTCTGCAACGCAACCCACCCCGGCCATGCAGTCTTCTTGTGGAGGCGAGACGAGAGCCAACCGGAAGCGCCCCAATGATCCCAATCCGTTGAGCATTTTCTGGTTCAGACCCCTTGCTTAGCGTAATATGGTAACGTTGGAATACCAACGCGAATCAGAAAACGAGGGATACGAGACGAAATATGATCAGCGCCATGTGGACATGTACACTAGTGTATACTAGCGTAGCGTAGTGTAGAAGGATCGACTGACCAAGCCGATCGCCCAGGCCAAGCCACGCTCGGCGGCCATTCTTTGCGCACGGCCACTGGTAGGGCTGAAGAAAACCCACCGAAGTTACATACAAAACGGCTGTTCAAGGTCGAGGGAGCAAGAAACAAACAGGTCCTTACGTGTACACTATAATACATAGGTGGAGTATTTCAGAACGCAATCCCATTAACGGACCGCTAACCAGATACGGAACGTGCGAAATGTACAGTACTGTACCCGCCATGTGCGTAGTGGCAATTTTTAAGCGAGCAGCGCTTCTTTTCTGAAGCCATCATCGTTCGTAGTTTGGCGAGCCTCTTTTTCCCCAAGACTATCTCACTACGGAGATGTGTGACCAGTAATTCGACGACAAAGCTTAGAAGCGCCTCCAGTGATACCAAAAGAGTGGGCGGACCTCGGGGTTGGGTGAGACAGATCCCGCGCCAGTGGAAGCGTGGTTTTAGTGTACGAGGGCCCACTTGGCTGAAATCAAAAAGACCCAACGGAAAGCGAGAGAGGGTTTTCCTCTCTCTTGGAGAAAAGCTTTACTTTCAAAAATAAAGAGGGAAAGAAGAAAGTCCTGCACCCTACCGTGCCGGGCTCTGCAACGTGCACAATCTTTCCCTGTTAAGGGGGAAGAGAGAATGAGAGACTGGGGAGCCATCGGGCCTGGCTGTTCACCTACGGTATGCCTCCTATTGTCCCAGATGTATGTACTATACGTGTACAGTACAATACATACCTTACTTTGCAGTGGCAGACTTCGGTGTGTGGAGGGAATGATGCGCATGGTTGCATCTGCTTCCCGCGTCGCACCAACAAATCTCTATGTAGCGTATACTTCGTACACATGTGTGGTGTATTTCGCGAAACCCGAGTTCCAGCCACATTGTGGAACCCGGACCATGCGGGATCGACAGTTGACGGCGAGGGGCCGATCCGAGGGGGCACAGAACGGTAGTGTGACAAAGAGACAAACAAACCTCTAGTGTAAAGGCGAAAACAGGAAATGGCATGGGCCGTACACTAGTAAATGCGGCGGATCGTGCCGGATGAAAACTAAGAAAGATGGGCGGGGATGAGGTGCACCAACATTGATCCGCCCGGCTGGGGTGATGTTGCCTGAAAGGACTCTGCGTCTGATTGAGCATCTGCCAAAGCGCTTCGGCGCGCGGGTGCCCGCAGACCTGATGTTGCACGAATAGCTGTCACCACCTTTTGACAGTCAAGCGGGCCGTGGTGCGAAGCGCGCCTTCTTGGCAGACCGCGGCTCTCTCGGCCTCTGAACCAGACGCGTAAGTGCCAACCGTGCTGATGCCTCTAGAATGCATTTCGCTCGCTGTTGGCCAATCTCGTCGTCAATTACCGTGCTGCAGCAGAGATTGGCCGTTGAAAATGGAGGAAATGTTGGGAATTAGGACATGGGTCGCTGCGACGCTGACAATTTAATCTGATTAGCCATGGCCCATGGGTACGCCAGCCAGAGCACCGTTTTCCTCTTCCACGGCGTGTCGGCCGAGTGTGGAAGCAGATCAATCAATCCCTCTAGCTTGGATGCCAGGGTTGCCTATTAATCTCGCCGAGGCTCGTCCGTCCCGCCCAGCCATGATTCCTATCATGAACTCTAATCAACCTCCATGGGGCGAGGTAGAGATTGAGGGTCGCGGGAAGGGAGGTTTTGTGACTGTGGAACGGCCACTGACGGCGGGTCTTGGCGGCGACGAGCGAAACCAACCGGGCGTTCCTCGGTGACATGGTTGACACAGTGGGGTTCGACGGGGGAGTCCAGCGCGAAGTGGAGTGAGCATGGGTCTGCGGACACTAATTTGGGTGATCGCTGTCTTCCTTTTGACGGCTGTTAAGTCCCGAAACTTTATTCAGACAACAGACCAGTGCCAGCTGGCCCAAGACGACCGGGTACTGCCGATGTTGCATCCTTACCTCTGCAACGCTGGGCAAGCAGCGCCATGTGCCGCACAACCAAGACGACCGGAATGCGAGCGCCGAGCTGCCAGTGCTCAGCTCGCAACAGCTGCGGGTCTCCGGGTGGGGCATCTCGGGTCCGTGTCGGCTGAGGTCCGCTCCTCGCTCCGCTGTCGCATTCTTGTGCTGTTTGCTCCTGCTGCCTGGCGACGGCCATGCGTTTCAAGAACCAGGGAAACGGGGAGTCTTGTCAGCTTTGGACCCCAAAACGCGAAACGATCGATTTCCCCCTGCACCTGCACCCGCACACCGACGCCACTCTGTGGCTGTCGCTGCTGTGTCTCCCAATTGCTCTCGTCTGCGGGGACGCTAACGCCCTTCTACCAGTTTGTCGGGACTGGCTGGGGGGTAAGAAGGGCATTTTGGTGCGCCTGAAGTCGCTTTTCGGCGCTAAGATCAGCGAACAAGCATCGACATGACCAAGGCAGCGGCCAGGAAGCACGTTTCTACCGCCTTTCTGCGTAGGTTGAGGGCGATTGAATCTCAGTCTTGCTCTTGCTTCTTGGCAGGCTCAGCAAACAGCCGTTCGTCTGTGCCGTCTCCGTGCCCATCCACCATCTGCGAGGTCCTGGCCAAGCTCTGGTGGTATCTTGGCTGCCTACCCCCCCAATGAGCGCCGGGTTGCGGGTGTTTCCCACCTGAATAGCAATCGTATCAAGATCGAGGCGGTGCAGTAGCAGCTCAGGCATTCTAAAAGCTGTTCTGGCGCGATGGGGGCTGGTGCACGTGTGTACTGTTAGTGTACGTCGTCTGATTCCGCTCCAGCTCGGTTCATGCAAGTCATTACGGGGGTCAGCCCGGCGCCTTCGGCAGATGGGCGGATAAGCGGTGTGACACAGTCAACGTGCATCACCGGGCGCCCCAGTAGCGGGACCAGATGCGGGACCGGGCTTGGAGAATGTGCTAAGAGGTCAGACAGAGGACCGATGAGAAGGAAAATAGGAGGGTGTGGCAGACCGATGCGCATTCCTCCAAGGGTCTGGCAGTGGGGATATTAGTATGATTTGCTGATTTCATGGCCGCATTTCCCTTCTGGGCTATCTATGGAGCTTGTGTTTCGTTCGGTGTGTTGGTTTGCATCGTCTCTGCCACTGTAGGAATTAGGACGGAGGTATGCGGGAATATCTGTACTATCCATTTGCTGCAGCTTATCCCCCCTCTTTCCGCAGGCAAGGCACTCTCAGCTGAGCATCGTATGGAAAGTGCGACCCTTGCTTACATAACAAACTGCTGGGTGTTAAGCGTTCCGTTCCTTCTTCGTCCTTCTGTGTAAGGCGCCTTAGCTACAGGCACGCGCCGTGGGCTTGCCTCCTCGCGCATTTTGGTTCATGACCCTCTCCTCCGGCAAGCTGTAGGGAGACGAGATGCGGACAGCGGTGTTACGATGTACTCCTGTCTCCTCCTAGATCTATGATGTCTAAGTCACAGGGCAACATGATCCTCTGAATTGAGCTTCTCTAGACAACCAGATTGCTCCTAGAGCGTTTGTCCTGACCTTTGTGTAACTCCCCGGTGATACAGAGAAAGGAAGTACCTAACTACACTACGGCAGGCGCTGCGGGGTAGTACCGCGTTAGCAACGGCTTGGCGGTGCATGAGGAGCGCCACATAAGACGGGACCTTCCGCATAGTTACCCAATGGGAAGCGGCGAGTCGAGTCGAGGGTGAGTTCCATTACGGTATGGACGTTGGGGACAGATGGCAGCGGGCGGAAGGGGAGTTGTATTTCCTAGCGTAATGTTAAAGAAGACGAAACCTGTCTACCTACCTAAGACTCTTGCCCTACTATTAGCATGTGATTTAGGTAACTGTAGATACCCTGTCCTACGCCACTATCCCGAAAACACTGGTATTGCTTGTCCATTGCTTCAACAATAGCCAAATGGGTCTACCTTAGTGTAGTTTCGAATCCTTCGAGTTTGTTTGCCGTCTCTGTTTCTCACTCATCTGTGTAACATTATTTGCCACAATAACCCTGGTCCTCAGACAGGCGTTGGCCCTGGCATTACACTTACACTCACTCGCAGAGGGGGAAAGGGAATTGTACACAAAAAGGGGACAGAAAGGTGAGTTTGGTAGCTGCCTCATAAGAAAAGGAGTTCAATGACTTACATCGGAAGAAGGTCAAAAGAGCTACGGTGATAAAGAAAAGGAAGTGAACAATAAACAAGAAACAAGCTAAAAGGACCGCGGATTAGGGGGGTTGCCGCCTGATTCCCAGACTCTATCGTGCGCATAAGCCCAGGTGGCTTCTACCTCCCCCTTGCTGCAGTGGTTGGCTTGTCTGTCTGCTTTGACCGTTGAGGGACTGCCGTGGCCCTGTGAGCCCAACCTCCGACGTAAAGCCCGGCGCGCCCAGTTCAGCCGAAAGGGTGAACGAAAATAGTAGTATTGTCCCATGCCATGGCCGTCCGTCTTTTGGATGTCGTCAACATGAAGGTGAAATAAACAAAAGACACCGCGACATGAAGCTGAAAAAGACCGATTGTCGGAGCCGAGAAGGGTGGAAAAGCAGAGTGGGCGCGAACGACTCGACTACTGAGATGATGCACCGGGTATCCCCTCGCAATGCTGCCTGCCATGTTGTTTCGTTTGTGGTCCCTTTGTCCCCATCTCCATGTACCTTAGGAAAGAAAAACATTGCGTTTAGCAAGTCCCGATCTTGAGAGGTAAGGAACTCTGCCATTCAGAGGCGCCGGGTTTTGGACTGTGGCTGTTGCATCGGCTGCAATTCAACTGAAGCGTAGTGTAACCTCGAGTCCAAATGCGCCGCCAATATCCCAACCCATTTCCTTCACATTATTCGTAGCAGTGGTCCCTAAATCTCGATTCCATGATTTCCACATTGCGCCAACACAGCCCAGTTTCTTCGCGCCAGACTCCCTGGTCTTCCGTCCGTCTAAGTGATACTGTGCGTGTCCGTCCGAGTAAAAAAATAAAATAAAAAAAAATTAAAAAAACAAAAAAACCAGAAATCCTAAAGCGATAACCACAACATAAACCTGTTCTCCCATACTGCGGTGGGCAAGCTTGGCTTTTTGTTTTTTTGTTTTTTCCTCCTTACTCATTTCCTTTTGCTTTTCTCGTTACCCTTAATGCATCGCAGATCAAGGTGGTGCTCAATGATAAACCAATCATGTGGACAGCCAGCCGCTCCCTTCCTACGTCATGCTCATAGTCGACGTCGACGGTGGTGGGATGAGGGTGGGATATTGGCCGTTCGAAGCCGATTTGCCTTCAAAGCGCCCACAACGCGGTGAATAGTATGGCCCGTTATGGTAGAACAGACTTGGCAGCCCATTTTCCATCTCAGGCTTGACCTTGGTGGGATCGAAAGCCCCGTTCATCGAGTTCGCGGTATTGCCTTCGGAGACGTCGTTCCGTGCGTGCGAGTAGAGCTCCACCTGCTGGTGATGCCTCGGGTCTTGCTCGCCTTCGTAGATCGTTGCCGGATAGTATTGGTAGCTTTTCGTATCCGTAATGGCTTTTACCTCCTCGGCCGAGATCATAGGTTCCATTGTCAGTTCGTGGTGGTGGCGCGTGCCACCATAACCGCTAGAGCGCGGGTCGTAGCCCTGTCCGTATCCTCCTCCGAGCATGGAGGAGCCGGTAGAGTATTCGGTGGGACCGAGTATGCCCGTGGAGTAGCCGCCGCCGCCGCCGCCGCCAATGCTGCCGCCGCCGGAGCCGCCAGGGCCGCTGCTCGCGCTGCCCCTTCTCTCCGACTGGTAGTGACCCGGCGAGCGCCCACGCACAATCATCTTGGCCGACTTCCTGTAGGCAACCTTGACCCACTGCTCGCCACCGTTCTGCTGCCCGACATCGGCCCAGAGCTCAACAAGCAGGTGGTAGTACTGCTGGGCTGCCCTCCTCTTTCCGTTGTTGGCTGTGGCTTGCTTAAACTGGATGCGCTCAAACGTGTGCTCGGTTGGCGCTGAGCCCTGCTGCGACGGTGGCCCGAACCCTTGTTCGTACCTCGACGACGAGCCCAGGCTTCCGTCTGGGCCCGCGTAGAGGCTCGTCAGGGCGTGATGGCTGGCTTGCGGCGGCCTTGCCGTCAGACGTACCTTTTCAGGCTTGGCGATGGGACCCTTGTCCCGCTTGGGCGTGTGCTGAACCAGCTCGATGGTGTGGCTGTCATTATCCGATACGACGGCCGAGATGCACATGGCGAACCCGTACACGATATACACTTGAGTGGACCCGTCCGGCATGAAGTGTATGGGTGCGCTATGTATTGTTGGTGATATCGAATACGAGCAGACGCAGGAGAAGTAGTTGCGCCGATAGCACGTCCAATCGTTGTCGGCCATAAAGAAGCCCTTGTCAATAAGGCCATTGATTTCGACCTTGATTGCGGTCGCCTGCGAGTCGGCATACGAGAGGTGACCCAGCATTACGACGGAGCCCAGAGGCGGGATGTTCTGCTGGGTCTTGGACCCGGGGTAGCCGGCGTCCATGGTGAGCGATGCGTATGATGCCGAGCTGCCCGTTGGCGAGAGGGGGTTGTGGCGTCGCAAGGTCGAGTAGGACGGAGCCCTCTGGACGTGATGGTCCGGCCTCCTGAAGCCCGGTGTGGCCGACGAGTAGAGGTCTCGGGCGCTCAAGTGCGTTCCTGGATGCGGCAATGCTGCGGGCCGAGGGGCATGTGCCATGCCCTGGCCAGACGTGCTATTGCTACAGCTGTAAGCGCTGGAGGAGAACGGGTGCGCCATGGCACGGGGAGATCATAACGACGGGATGTAAGTGCGACGTACTTGGTGCCCAGTCGAGACCTGACATCCAGAGTGGGAAAGACGGGGGGAGCGGGACTATAAAAGTGGCCGCTCTCAGGGGAGTACGGCGTGACGGACGGCGCGGGGATCGGTGGGATTAAGTTCAGATATGAGGAAGGCTGGGTCGGTGTTTCTAGTGTCGATAGCGAGCCAGTGGAGCCCTGGGAAAAGCTGTGTAGGCGCACACCGGGTCAGCATTCACGCAGCCAGGCTTCAGGATTATGCACGGCGTAAGAAGAGGGAGGGGTGTGTGTGGAGGGAAGCTGGTTAGCTCCCGTCCGGGCTGGGCCTCCCCAGCTCTTGTGTTTCCATGCTGGTCCTTGTGCAACTCCAAGTGCTGGCGGTACTACGGTGTCGTAATACCGGCGCACGAGTGTTTTGCAAGGGGACGCAGCGACTAGTGGTATTCGGGAGAACGAACATAGGCGCATGCGGCAACGGATGCGGGAATAAGGCTCACTAGAGATCGATCCTAGGTAGCACCTCTAGAACACGATGAAGCACCCATGGTCCCCGTACTGCAGCGGTGGGTGACGAGGGGAACGGACAACGCCAACAGCACTGGCAAGAGAAAACTTTGGAGCCAGCAGACGGTTGTGGAGGCTGGGGAAGGGGGGAAGAGACTCTGGACTGTCGACCGTGGTGTCTGTGGGAGCTTATAATTTGCACTTGCTTTAGGAATCTAGGATCTTAGGAGGAAGGGTGCGTGCCTCCGAGGGGTAAATCGCGGCCAGGTCCTTTGAAGGGGACATAATGCAGGAAAAATAAGGGTGTAAGTTGCGGATGGAAGGCCAGGTATTTGAGAATTGGGCTCGTCCTGAATCCGTACAGCGGTCCAAAGCGAAACCAATGAGAGAAGAGGGACAGATTTTACGTACCACATGTCAGTCGGGGCTGGTATCTCGAGATAATCCAGCCCGGAACCAGACGACGGCGAAGGCTCGACAAAGTCCTGCAGTGAAGACGCACCTGTTAGAGCAATGATGCCATGTTTTATTGGTTTCTCTTTATCTTTTCCCCTTTCGCCTGGCTAGTTGGTCACGTCTCGTTGTTCCTCGGCCAAGAAGGAACTCGCGACGGGTTGCAGCACGATGGGAGCAAAGTTCAGTAGATAACAGAACGAGACGGTGCTCAGGCGCCTGCGACAACGACAGAATCTCCTCTCAGCTCAACCCAAGAAGCGCCGATTCCAGGGCATGTCTGATTGCGTGTAGTTGGCGTGCCGGTCAGAGGGCGTGGACTGTGAATTGAAACCTGTGGCGCATAAATATCTTAGTTAGCAGTAGCAGCAATGTCAGGCCGGCCTCAGTACCAGAGGAATCATGGAATGGCCAACTGAGACGCGTAAAAAAGTAAAAAAAGAGGAGAGTGAGCAAAGAGTAGCGGTGGGGGCTAGGCAAATGAAGAGGCAGGACATTGAATGGGATTGAAACCGGGGAGCGAATATGGGTAAGGCAGAAAAGAGACAAAATGTTTGCTCTGTGCTGATGCCGTTTTCCTGCTGCTGGCTGACAGGCCAAAGTGGACGACTGTAACGTCGAGGCAAGTGTGCGTGGTATACCTTGGGTAGGCGAGCCTTGTATGTACATCTGGTACCAAGAGGTACCGATGCACCTGCAGGGGTACATGCCGGGACCATTCTAAGCCGGCCTCGAGCATCGAGAAAACATGGGTACAGTAGGCGCGCTTGACCGGCCGGGGTCCCCTTGTGGGTTGCACACAGATCCCCCCCTCCTCAACTTTGAAGACCTGCATCCCCGTCGCTCATCGACCACACCCACCCCCCTCCGCTGGTGTTGTTGGCGCCCGGCTGCGGACGGGATATATTTGCCATGTACCGGGGGCCTTCGGAGAATGGCCGCAGAGCACGGCGGAGTATAAATAAATTTCAAGGTAATCGCTGGAAACCTGGGATTCATATGAACGAAAAACCTCCCCCACTGGTGTGCCGGAGCATCGTCCTGGCAGCAAGGGTCACGCTTTCCCCGGGTCCTGGCCCGACGATCGGAAAGGGCGGGGCCAAGCTAAAATAAATGGACTGCCTAGCAAACGGCGCAAATGCGATGTGCTTAATTACACAGGTGCGCAGTGGGTTCCAGCCTTGTCGGTCGAGGCCAGGACAGAGATCGAAAAAAAAAAGTACATTGTGCAGGGTTGTGATTGTGGCTCGAGGCTGTCACTGACCTTTAGGTGGCCCGCAATTGCTGCAGGCTCTGCCAATTGTTATTTTCGTCCCCGCTCCATAGCGCATACGCTTGATATACGTTTGATTGATTCGGAGAAAGATTATCGATGTTGTTCGGAGCAGGGAAGCCATGGTCGTCGTCGATGGTAGAGGCACAAAGATTGCGGAGAAACAAAAATGTCACAAACGCAAGCGACAACGGTATTTACCTTGGGAATTTGCTGATTCATGCGAGATGTCTCCGCTCCGGCCGCGACTTACGAGTCGCTGCCGTCGAAGAAGTCGGAAAAGCGTTTGTCGCGCCTGCAAGATATGCTCCAAACCATAGTCAGCTCAACTGTGCCGTACGGCCAGCCGTAGCGATCCGATCAGTCTGCCATCCGGGGCCGAGCCAAGTCACGAATCGACTCGACAGTGTGTGCTAGCTTTAGCGGTGATTTGGGCACGGCGGCCTGCGGACACCAGGCAAGGCGCTGAGAGCCACCCGAACAGTGGCCGACGGGATTGGATCATTGGCTGCTGAAACGGGGGACCCTGCAGGGCTCTTTTTTTCGAATTCTCCGTCTTCGTCTCCTTCCCAAACTGCCACTGCTTGCCTTGCGACAGAGTCTCTCAACGAGGGGATTGGCTGACTTACAACCGGAGGGGCCCTTGTCTGCCAAGGCCACAATTTACAACCCCCTGTATCTTGTTGAGGAGGTCTTTGTTTCTTCACCTGACTGACGAGTCCCAATCTGCGTCAGCGGACCGGGCCAGAATCGATTTTCGCAAAGCCACCAGGCGGCTGTGACAGAGGCTCGGTGAAAGTGACCTGTAAGGTCAGGTGGATCGGCACTATCACTCCCTGTAATATCGAGATTGATAGGAGCACCCGAACGAGGCCGAGGATCGACGAGAACCACCGGGTTCGGGGTCTGCAGCACGCAGCGCCCTTGCGCAGTCGCCTCTCGGAATATGTCGACTCTCTGGGTCCCAATGTGTCAGTCTTGTTAGCTTCTGCGCCCTGAGCTGTGGGCAAGTACCTGCCGGCTCGGGTCCAGTACTCGTCCTGAGTTCTCGACGTTCGCTCTGATTTGTTCGGCGTACCGTACTTCCCGCGCGAAAGTCGGAATCCGCAGTGTTGATCAAATGTACCAGCAGTCGCCGTAGGGATGTCCAGACGGAAGAGGCCTGAAGCACATATGCGGAGCGAAGCAAGGCTAACAACTCTGCTTACCTCGGAGTATTCCTCAGAACATACACCGTTAAAAGCAAGGCAAGCTCGTCGAAGACTAATCGCTGTTGCCGATGGCCGAAACCCCCGAATGGACGTCTTCGATTGGTACTGGTAACCGGAGGTGTTCTTATTGGGCTCCCGAAAGCTGATGGTTCGTGTCCTTCCAGAAGCCTGTGACTGTCGTGATGACAGGTTGCTAATTTCTTCCCGCTCTTGTCTTCCCTTGCGTCGACGTAAGCGTGCGGTGCACACGGTTCCGACTGCAGGATCTCCGATGGTGCTGCTCTCTGGAAGGCGTCGTCGAGATCCTGGCGTAGTGGCTGGCTAGAGCGCACACGCGCGAAGGGTACGTAGGGCTGCTTGCCGGAGTGCTAGCAGGCACCGTGTGGTAGCACAGCGAGTCGGAGATGTGGCTTTACCCTAGCGCATCCAGCACTGGAAGGAAAACAGAACGCTCAGCAAGAGAATGGCGGAGTTGGGGAGATGAATTCTCCGCCTTCTTATCCTGGATCAGCAGGTGAGACTGTGCGAGAGTTGAGAGACAGCAAGAGGCGGACAGGGTGGCCGGTGTTAGAAAGTTCTTCCTCGTCTTCATAAATAAACGAGTCCAGACCGGACTTTAATAGACTCAGAAGGGCAAGAGCTGATAGGGGTTAGATTGCGCCTATCCGGGTCATTGCCCAGTTACTGGTATTTGAGGCCCATTGGTGGACCTTGTAAGTTTGTGGACTACATAATCCTCAGCGGCCAGCTCGAAGCTGGGCAAAGGACCGCACCGAAGTGGTAAAGCAGCAAGCCGCTCGAGTTGCAAATCAATGAGTCGTGTGGACTTGGTGGCCAGTGCCTCGGCCAAGCAAACCCGGCCAGATGCTCAACACGGCCTTCTCCGGCATCAAGGGGTCGTGCCTGGTCCTTGATAGCTCGGAGCGCATCTAGCTCTGTTGGCCCTGTCAGGGCAGGACAGGTTGAGTGTCACGGCTACTGCGCTCAGTCCTGCCCGATCCACTCGAGCAAAACGGAACCCTAGCAGCCAGTGAGTGCCGGCCTCGAGGGATGGGTGGTAAAGGGTAAAGGTATGCTTAATCGGCACCGTGCCCCATAGTCCTGCGATTTCGCCTTTCATGCATCAGCTATGCAAGCACCCTACTAGTAAGGGCCCCTTACCGTGCTGGATAGAATGGTCGGCCCACATACATCTTTGAGTGTAAGTAGAACGATCCGCCTTGACTAGGGGATAATCCACACACGGGTAGCTGCAGACACATGACAGGTTTTTCGCCATCAGAAAGTCAAGTTCCTCCAGCCATTCATGGTGTCACCTTCAGTACTGCCCAGCCCTGAGGGGAGGTGCTCGGGAGCACCCCTTGTCCCTGGACGAGGGTGCGACGACAAAAAGGGGTAAGCCAGCCGATGACTCGGCGTTACCCAACCTCCAGAGAATGTACCCATTCTGTGTTGTCTCGAGACGGCGGATGCCGAGTCAACGTGCCCGATGCAGTCATTTTGGAACGCAGCAAACTAGAATTCTCGTTGCCAGTGCTCTCCACCCTTCGGCCCTATAGTCTTGGTGTGTTTCGGCAACGGCCGACAGAGCCATGCAAGACCAGAGACGAGGCCATCCAGCATTGTCCCACCCGAGGAGCGGGTTCTTCACCCGACACGTGAAATTCGGCGACTGGGCCGTTCTTTTAACATCGTACCAGGCCAATCTCCTGCAGCTCCCTCGTGCGGCAACACCCAGTGGCGGGCCTAGATTTAGCTGCACGTTCATAGGGAAGTCACCGGAGTGACAGAGTATGTACACTGTCCGATGGAAGCCGGTATCGCTGACCCTGACTTCGGAAGACAACGAGCCAATTCTTGGCAGGTCCAGCCTTGCGTGAAGCGCACAACTTCCTTTTCTTCTCTAGGTGCGGACATGAGACGGCCAATAGACGCTTGGAGCATCCGACCATCCCCCGTCATCTCCCGGGGAGTGAGAGACGACTCGAGATAAATCTCAATTACCGCTGGGCCTTCTCAAAGAAGAAAAGCTTGGAAGACTCTCGTGTCTCTCTGATGCATGACGGATATGAGCTGATGGACATTGAGTGGGTGAATCGGGAGAGGGTTCGTTTGTGCAGGTTCCCGTCTGCTTCGAATCCACGTACCCGACGACCCGCCAATCCGATGGCAACTGGGCGCTTGCCCACGACGAGATGGAGGCGGACTGGCCCATTGTTTCAGATGCGATAGTCTTTCGGCCGTTGCGTCAGGCTCCAGAGGCGGAAGCCGCCTATGGTGATTGGCCGAGGCATGGAGGCGCAGTGAGTGCTCGCGATACTTTTGGCTGTGAGCTTGCAGTCTACTCCAACCGGCAGATATTGCGACGACCGTCTGTTTCCTGTTTCCCGGTTGGCTACAGGTAATCCCGGAAATCTCGATGGCTTCGGTCTAAGGCGTCCTATGCGCGGAGTAATCAGAGATGGCGTGGCCATGATTGTCGGGTCTGACGAATTCGCAGGGCGGCGATACTCACGGGGTAGTTGACTCGGATCGGGCCGTTGCTGTCAGAGAAATTCACCTGGCCAGGCCGATGGTTGCTGCGTGTCGCGATACAAGACAGCATGGCAGGTAGGACGTCTCACACATTGCCGTAGCTGCCACTCTGCGAGGTTCAGTCCGGTGGCCGGACCGTTGCCGCGGCCGTTGGGCGCAGAGCGGCAACTGCAACACAGCGGCCGCCTCTTGTGACGATGCTACATGTTGCTGCGGTCTCCAGATCTTGTGCCATGTGACATCTCATCTCGTCTCCCAGCTTTTCACAGACATGACGGCCGCCCTTGAGCAACATCGGCGGGCTAACCCACAATGTAATCTGGGGTCGAGCAGCTTTGTTTCACCTTTTTGCGGTCGGTCAACCAGCACGTCAGGCGAACCCAGCATTGTGACTTGCATGAACTGTCGGCAGTCAATTGCCCATCGCCGAGCACGGCTTCCGGCTGCACTGGGGCTGAGGGAGCCAAAATGCTCCTACAACACACACTACACCATCAAACCATCGAGGGCAACTCGTCCCCGCGGGAGCAGATCTTGGCTCGGTAGATTTCGGGGACGATCTCTGTGAGATTTGCGGTCGACCCCCGGGCTGCTGGAGGAGGAAGGCGACGGGAGCGATTCGGAGAAGGAAGGGTCGTGAACCCGAGGATAGCCTTGACATCCCTGCACACGGTCCCGAAGGCCGTTCCAGTCCCGTCCTCTGGCAAGGGATCGAACTCCATCATTCAATCCCCTTGGCCCCCTCTCCTGACTCTTGGAATTATAGCGAGGGTACAGTACCGTGGCCGTAACTAAGCGTTACAGGCAGGTGGAGGTAAGTGCAATGTGAGTATGCACGAAGTGGTATGCACGGTAGTGTGGTTCTGCGCTCGCTTTCCCGTCCCTGGTTGGAGTGGTGTTGGGGGTGGATAACGCCAAGCGCCTCCGTCCCATGCCTCTTTTGTTCCCCCGCTTTGTGGAGTCTGGCCAATCTCGATGTGCAGGGATATGTTAGCGTAACCGCAGAGCCAGGGTAGGAACGATCGAGTTTGCGAGACTAAACTGGGCGTGCCCCCACACCAAACAATTGATGATGAATTCGGGGTTCAATGCAGCTACGTAGGGTGCACTTACCCTGCTAGATGAAGTGAATTTGAAATCGAATAACATGGACAGTCCGCACTCACTGCAGCTCTCTCTTTCCAGTTCTGCAGGGGCTTGAGGTGCAGAAAGAGGGTCCTGCTGCCACGCTGCTCGACGAATGCAAATTAATTGCAATGGGTTTCCATGGAGCATCTCCGACAGCGCCAAATACAGCAACTACATAACTGAGGTAGATACATACGAGCGACAGAGTTGCCCGCCGGGCTGCGGTCCCGTCGAGATACAGCGAGGCTAAGCCTGATTCGACCGGTGCTTCGTCCAACAATTCGCGACTGCTTGCGCCAACATGCCGTTGCCTTCTTCTGGCACTGTCCTGTACCTCTACCTGCCTCTTTCTGTCCACCGTTGCACCCGCTTAACCAGGTCCTCGGGCCCGTATTGAAAACGGTACCCAGGTGACGAGCTTCTGGCATCCAGCGCCTCGCGACCAGATAAGAATCTGACCACAAAGCCCAGGAAGACGGTCGAAGGGAAGGGACAGCGCCCAATGGACAACCATAGGGTAGCCTGTAGCCTTATATGGACCCTTATCCGGTCGACTTCGCCGGGTACTGTCTGCGGCAGATTCGGCCTGCCCTGAGCTGGCGGTAATAGAGGCAATTGGTGGGGTGTTGCACAAGCCCGAGGTGCGTGGAGGGCGAGCCTGGATACAGTGGAATGTGGTGCAGACGGCTGCCCAGAAAACGGTGCCAACTGCTCGATTAATGCCCATTGCCCATATTTCTCTTACTTTGTTCCTGGCTCCTGGCCGCTGGCCCGGGCCATGGCAACGTTACTGATGCTATGGGTCGATTCTGGCTGAGCAGGTACCTCCCTTTAGCGCACCTATTCTCTGGTGTCTGCTTATCACATCCGACAGCCAGCCTCCAGCCAACGCGGCCAGCCATACGTGCGATCTCAACGACCCTGCCGCCAGAAAAATTTCGTAGCGCCGTTCACCGGCCTAAGTTAGGCATAAACCATGTCCGGCCTCGCATCTCGGCAAGAGTGGGTGCCCACGGCTCTTGATCAAATTGTTGGGCCCCTATTTTCATGGCTGAACAGAACACCTGCTGTTCTTGTTGTTGCCCCGGCACGCGCGTTTCTAAGACCTCCTCGAGCCTGCCTTCCCGGTGTGGACGCTTTGGAACCGTAGCTTGTCGTCCTCGCCCTGCGTCTGGCGCTGCGAGCTTGCCCCCTCGGGTGCGTCTTTGCTGCCCGATCAGCTAAGCTCGCCTTGCTGGATTCGATTCCCGCGCTTGACGACTTTGTTTCTACGGAGCACGGGATACCCATGTCGTGGCCGGCCTCGCTCTGCAGATGCAGATGGTGGGGCCCCCTTAGTCGAGGGGAGGGCTAGCGATGTCCTGCAACGTTTGAAGGACTTTGGGACAGGGCAGTACTGGCAGGTACATCGAGAAGCCCACAGGTACTTATCAGCCCCAGTGCGGCACGCTCTGGCTCAGGCGTTAAACGGGCTGAGGAATTACGAACGGTCGGCGGATTGTGCCGCCTGCTGTGTCTGAGGGACAGGGTATCCTTTGCCATACTGATTTCTTGCCGAACCCAGATTCCACCCAACACCGCTGGCTTTCGGTTCCCTCGCCCAAGTCAAATTATCCCTTCACGGAATGATGGTGGGCAACCGGAGCCATTCAGTAAACTGCTATCAGAGATTCTTCTCGTGGATTTCTTCAGCACTGTTATGGAGGTGGGTTGATCCTGACTGGTTCTTACCCTCCTATGACTTGTCTCGGGCCGCAGTATCTCGTCGACACGGTGCTGTGTCAATGTACATGCCGCTAAATGCTGCGAAGCTCTGGCGTATTGGCCCAGTTACTTCACCCTTTCGCTCCTTCACACTGCGTCTCAACCGCAGAGGTGCCCCACATGCACACCCCGATGCTGATATTGGATGAGTCAAAGCCCACGCCCTAAAAGCACCAGGACTGATTGGCGTCAGCGGTGTGTTGGGCTCCATTGAAGGTAGCGAGACCTCGTGATGATCTTTGGCCGGGCTAGGGTGTTCGAGACCTCTACGCTAGGTAATGGCAGTAGATGGCAGCGTTGCTGACCGAGAGGCCGTGTCTCCACGATCTGTCCGGTCAGCTAGGTTCGGTTAAGTTCCGAGAAACCAAATAACTGCCAATCAGCTCATAGGGCAGCGCTGGTTACACCAGGCAGACAGTCCTGGAAGGCTGCATGGAGCTTGAGATTTCCTCTGTCGAGCCATTTCCCTCGAAGTAAACCAAACCTTGACCCCCTGGCCTTTGACGACATCGGCCAAAGATTGGAGACCCAGCGATCGTTGGCCTAGTTGAGTTTTCTGAGAAGAAACAGCGGACACAGCCCGGGCCGAACGCAGATTGCTTCGTGTCGCACCAGTCACGGGTGATTTCATACACCCCGGCGCGCAATCAGCGGAAGATGACAACCCCTGACGGAAATCGCGAGCCTCAAGACGAAGAAACCGGCCCTTCGGGAGCCGCCGTCCGATATTCAGCTTTGTACATTCCGACAGTCCGACGAACGCAGCGGATCAGGCATAGACGGGTGCTAAAAGGGGCTCTGCAGCTGGATGAGGGTCAACTCGGGTTGTTCAAACTATTCCAGTTCATCCAGAAGTAGGCTTCTGTTCGACCTTGCTTCCCGGATCTGTTTTGCTAACCGCTTCCAAATTGGGGGCTGTCAGTATTCCTCCTGGTCCGACCTAACTGTCACTGCAGACGGAACCGTTCCTTTTGCCACGAAGTGGTCCCCAGTGTCGAAACGATCCACAGCATGAAAGCGTGTCTCACGCTGTTACCAGCTCGATACGGCCCCTTTCGCGACTCAAATGGGCCCCACGATAACGAGGCATCGGAATACCCCTTTTCTCAGACCACTCTCAGCTCGTCGGATACGTGGCGCGTGTCCCTGGGTAGAGACTTACGGGCAATGTACGATGGAGGCAAGGGCGATGAGCGGGCAGCAATGACTGGCTGCGAAGGTGTGCGCATTGTCTGTCCTACAAACATGCAGCGTGCGGGTGTGCACCTGGATGGGCTGCACAAGGCCCCCGGAAGGCGGCAGGTTTACCGCAAGCGGCAAATGGCCCAGCTTGTGTCGCGATGTCCTAGTCGCTGGCTTTAAGCTTTGGTCTCCACCTCCTGTATGTCCGGTGGAGGGAGTCCTGCCTCGCCAAACAGATACCGGCTGTGGCTACCGGGAAATTGGTGGTGAAAATCGATGCCGTGGCCTGACGATATGACATCCTGAAGCCGGATTCACCTCACTGACCACAGACGGCTGGGCGATCTTGATTGTCCTCATCTACCGCGTGTTCTTAGTTGGACAGGGAACCGCTTCTTACTCCCTCCTTGACGCCACAGTTGCACGCAAGCGCCATTGTCCTGGGTGGCCTCAGCGTTGTTTCGCAAACCGTGGGCATTAGAAATATCGGCAGCGGTGCTGTGGATGGCAGCCACGGCATCTGACCCTGCAGACATGGAGGTCGTTCAATCTCTTGAAAGTCTAGGGGTCAAGCTAGCTGGCCAAGGGATGGCCCAAGAATAGGATAGCTCCGGCACCGAGTAGATCAGGGGAATGGCTGCCTGGGGCCTGGGCCTGGCGACGCTATCCGAGTACCCTGCGGGTGTTTGGTGAATGAATGAATGACTGGAGGTGCCCAAAATAGTACATCCATGGCCAGAGCTGTGATGTAGGTACTCCACGGAGCCCGATCGCACACCCTTCTCGCAGGCTGACGCCTGATCACACAGCAGCGAAAGCTGGTCTGTCCTGGCATCTTGACCGAATACGGAGGATTCTTTCGACAAGAGAAAGCAATGTTGGGGGACCTGAGTACGACAACCACGACCGCATGGGGAGTGTTGCGTCACACGCCCAGCTATTTGATCGGCTGTCTCCCTGCTGGACACAGGGTCAATGGCCTAGCTTGGGCGGAATCCCGATCCACTTGGGACCGAGCACGGGATATCCTGGCTCGCGGAGATGAGGCTGATGGGTAGGACTGCGCAAGAGCGCCGAGATTGATGAGGTAGCAGACGAAGCTATTGATCCAATGAGAAAGCTGTTTTGACGGGCTCTCCTGACTGTGTGCGCCGTGGCATGGTCCTGTGTCCGGCATGATGCGAAAATGGCAGCGCTTGTTTTTGTTTTCGATGTGTAATAGGGACGGATCTCAGTTGCTGAGTCGGGAAGGCAGCCTTGTTTTCTCTGGGTGTGGTCCGGGCGAAGGTGCCCTTTTGGTAGGCATGTTTGTGGTTTACTGTAGGGTTCCTGTTGGTGAGAGGGTGGAAGCGTGGACGGCATCATAGCTACCTACCTAGGTACCTATGTAGGTAGAACTGTATGTACAGTACATACCTTACGTACCTTAGTGTGGTATTTCAATGCTACCGGGCCATTTTGTATGAACTGTACTGTACATACACACTTACAGTACTGTAATTATCATGGTGTTCCCATTCTGCGCCATTCCAGTGGAAAAGTAAGGGACGCACCGACCATCGGTTTCCCTCCACCAGCCCACAAACTCAGGGATTGCCACCCCACAACCTGAACCCTCTCACAATCCCCACATCCACCCAAGTAACCCAAGATTCCCTTTTAATGATGTGATCTACAAATGTGCCTGTGACCGACTGATGAGGGGTGACACACTCTAAGTGGGTGTGTAGACGGGGCAGCAATTACACTTGCCCCGATCTCGCCGCATGACGCACGGTGGGAAGGATACCCGAGAAAACCACTCCGATCACCATAGGCAGGCATGAATTGTACTTGTATGTACAGTATAGTACCTACTATACTGCTGTACATACAATACATAGCAGTAAACCTGCAGGCAGAGGCACCAAAGTACGGTATCTCCGATCTTACACGTAAAGTGCTAGGTATAGTCCGACACATTTGCCACTTTGCAGCAGAACTCGGGTCAGTTTCTTGGACGTGCTCCTTGATCACAATCACGCGGGACCTGCGGGCGCAACGGAAACCGCGACGGGCAAGTAGCTAACAGAAAAGGAAGGAAAGGAAAACATCTAACATCACCGCATCAGGCGCTGGGTCATGCCGAAAAAGAGGCACCAGAACAAGTACTCCAAGCCACAGTCCACTGCCCCAGCGTCGCTCAGCAGCAGCAGTACCAGCTCCCATCACGGTAACGTCACCCAACACCAACCTACACCACCCCCTGTGTTAGAACGTTACATGGCTATGTTCAGTGCTAACTGCCAAACCAAGGGCGGTGCAGACCATCAATCCCATGGCCGCCAAGTGAATGAGCTCCTCGCTGACCTTCGTCGCGCCGGCCCGAGCGCCAACCGCCAGCACCATGTGGCCGATCTAGTCAGTCCGAGTGTACCGCCCGCCATCCGCCAGATTCTCCAGCTGCCGGAGACCCCACCGCCCCGCCCGCGCCGTCCCGTCCGGACTGGCCCCGGCGGAGTAAGGCTGCCCGCGGGCCCGGCGCCGCCACGCAGCTGGCTGTCTGGCCCCGGCCGCACCGTCGATCACGTTAGTAATCAGCGCGGCCCCGTAAATGCGAGAGATTATGAGCACCGGCCCCTTCCGGGAATGACCCTCCCCGGACGGGGTAATCTAATCGACATGATTCTCCGCCGGTTCGCTCTCGACTGGGAGTGGCAGCGTTCATACTGCCGCTACCATCTTTACGACCTCCCAACTCACCTCCGCGTGGCGTTACTCGCCTACCTAGTCAGATATGCCCGCGACGGCGTATCCATCCATGATTTGGAAATCATTCTTCTCCCTGCTCCTGACCTCGAACCGGAGGATGCATACCCTGTCATCCCCCCCAGCATAGCAAACGCCTCCTTCCGCCATCTCGACCTGTCCAACTTGCTCGGCCGTTCCCTCCGCCTGCGCGAGCTCTCAGACCTGCTCTTTCCCCCTCAGCCAACCTCCCCGATGGATCCTCAAGAATCGTGGGACCAAGAATTCGCCTTGGAGGACGAACCCCCCTCTTCCTCTCCCTCCATCCCGTGCGCTTTGCTTCCCAACTTGACGCACCTCTCTCTCGCTCTAAGCCCAGACCTGGCAGCCGCACCAAACGCCCTGTCTTCCTCCACCGCGCAATCACCATTACCATCCTGGCGACACCTGTTGTCCCTAGCAAGCCATCTGGGGCCAAGTCTAACGCACCTGAGCCTCGCCTTTTGGCCGGAACCGACCCTCACCCCCAACGCGCACGCTCGGCTCGCCGCCGTCGTCTCCCCACACACGGGCAGGAATATCTCCTACGGGGGCACCGGCTTCTACAGCCACTCTCTCGACGATGACTGGGCTGAGGCGGTTCTCGTCCTCCGCAGGCTCAGTCGCTGCCTATACCGTCTAGAGTACCTCGACCTGACAGGTTGTGGAGGATGGGCGCCCGCTCTCTGGGCTGAGGCTCCCGCAGTGGATGGGGAGGACGGTGGTGTTGATGGAGAAGGGAAAGGAGGCAGGGATATGGTTGACTGGGTGGGCGCCTGGGGCAAGATGCAACGCCTGGTCTTGTACCCCGGGTACGGGCTCCGTGATGACGCCGGGGCGGCAGAGACGGAGAGCTACTGGCGGGTCGTAGACCACGCGAGGAGGTTGGAGCGGCATGCCAGGGGCCAGAGACAGGGGAAAGGGAGCGTTTTTGGGGTTGAGACGGTCAGTAGGGAGGGTACGTAGGCGGGAGGCCGGACACATATAGATTTGCGCTTTGAAGTGAAGATCCAGACTAGCCGGCTGACTGCCGCTTGGGCCTATATCCCCATTGATTGCTATTCGTGTCCTCACGTTATTATGATACCGTCTCTCCCGATCTCCGGACACGGCCCTACCTTTCTTTGCATGGCAATCTGGCGCGGGAGAGAACATCGAACGTCCAGTGGAGCATTTCTTCCGACACAACTGCCGGACCACCACTACCACATTCATTGAATCTTCAACGACGCTACATCTCACCTTACTCCCAAAAAACTCGCACGCACCCTCAACTTACCACCCAAATCGCGATTCACCAGGTAGGCTACAGGGTAATGAAGAAGGGGTCAGCAAGAAATCGGATACATACCAGGGACAACGAACCCAGCTAACCCGTCCGCAAAAAGCCCCAACGAGCGCAGAAACCCAAATCTCATTCGTCTAACGCACGAATCCCTCCCCAAACCCACTCCTGTATAGGCACCACGCGCCAACAATCCGCGATGCAATAATCCACACATGCTTGGATGCTGGCCTTTTACGTCCCACCCACTCACCGAACCCCTACAGAGCCGTTTCCCGTGCCAACCATCCCGTTCAGCTGCCCAGATAAGCCCTGATAGCCCCCTGCAGCCGACCCGCCCCTTCGCCGAGGAGATGGGTCAGGTTCTCGAGGTCGTCGGCAGCAGTGATACCAAAGCGGCGGACAAAGTCTTTGGCGGCGGACTCGAGGTCGCCGTAGTCATCCATGCCCCCGCCGCGGCTACCTGTCCGCTCGTCCGTCTCAGGACGGCCAAAGTAGGCGTTGCTCGAGATGGCCTGGGCGCCCTCGAAGCCCTGCAGGCGCGATTTGGCCTCGGTCTGGACCGACGCGTCAAACATGCCCTTGCCGAAGAACTCGTCCGACGAGATGGCCCTCTGGTTGCCAAACTTCTTGCGCGCGTAGTTCTCCTCGTCATCTAGTATTGACCATGGGACGTTAATGCACCGTGAAAGGAGGGAATGAGGCGGAATGAGGGGATACAGGACATACCAGCGGCAGACGCCTTGATGGGCCCGACTGAGCCGAACCCGCCGGCTGCGGCCTTTTGCGCCGCCTGCTTGTTGCCCACCTGCCCAAAGCCCAACCGGTTGATCCCCATGCCGAGACGCTCCATCTCGGCGGCGGATTTCTCGCGCGTGTGAGAGGCCCCGTAGCCTCCCCGGGCGGCGGGGCTAACGGGCGTGGGCGAGATGATGGCGGCGCTCGATTCGGACTTGGTGCTGCTCGTCTTGGCTGGCGCTTCCTCCTCGGCGTCTGGGTCGTACCCGAGCTTCTCGATGCGCTCGGCCTCCTCCTTTGCCTTCTTCTCAGCCTCGTCAAAGTCGATGGCGACGTCGGTTCCGCCAAGCTTCTTGGCACCCAACTTCGTGCCCACCTTCTTGGCGCCGAGAATGTTGGCCTTGCGCGGACCGGTCGCCGACGTTCGCAGCGCTGCCGAGGTGGTGATGCGGCTGGCAGCGGGCTTTGACTCGCTGTCGCTGCCCTTAGCGAGGGGCGACGGCGACCGCCCAGTGTCTTTGCCGTTCTGTGCCTGGGCGTTCAGGAAGGGAGACGGCGTGCGGCCGACAACAGGGGGAGTGGCAGTCCTCGAGATGGGCGGACTGAGCTTCTTGACAGCCGGCCTGCTCCACGATGAGAAAAAGTCGTCCTCCTCCTCGGCCGGTGTGTCCCCTCCCTCGGCAGCCTCGCCTCCCTCGGTGATGACCACTTCCTCAGGGTACCTGAGCCGTTAGCGCGTAATCGTGGGCGGATCTCGCGAACAAAACACGTACTCTTTGGCGTCCCTAGCAGCTCTCTTCTTGAGTTCCTCTTTGTACTTGGTCGCGGCGGCCGACGTGTACTTTGTCTTGGGATCCTTGCTGTTCAGCGCGGCTGAGCCGCCGTTCGATTGGAAGAACTTGGTGGCCGACTCATTGCCGCCAACTTTCATGACCCGCAGCTGGTCCCATTGCCATTCTATACAAGGTGAACGGGTTAGCTAGGCGGCGGATAGCGCGTTTGGTGTGTGGTACAGGGACGCACGGTCGAGATTGGTAGACCGAACAAAGGAGATATGGACGCCGAGGTTACGGTGGTTGGCCGAGCAGTCTAGACACAGGTAGATGCCAAACGGAACAGAAGTCCAGGTGGGATTCTTTTGACCGCAGTCGAAGCAGACCTGTAGGCGCGCGTAGCCGTTAGCACAAAGCAGGATGGATGCGCCCGATAGCGCTGGCATAATGGGCTAGTTAGCTTGGGAGTTTCTTGCCTTGTTTGCCGGCTTCGCCTTCAGTTTCTCAAATATCTTGAGCGACTGCTGCTTGGATGCGAGGCCGCTCATCTTGGCCAATGAGTTGTTGCCGCCTTGTGGCCAAGATGGTATGGTTGAAGAGGCGCCGAGTCAGTCTTGCGGTGTCGCGGGACCGTCGAGGTGTTAAGACAAGCGAGGGGGGAGTCGTTGAATGCCAAATCCACCGTTTCAGGTGAAAGGGCCACAATTTCCCTCCCAGGCCCTGGAAGCCATCCAGGTGGCATCAACCAGAGGGTGCTAAGCCTAATCTGCACTAGCAAGCTCCGTTTTCACTGGCCTCGAGAGCCCCACTGACAAGAACGGACATGGGTCCAGGGCCCCACCTCGAACCTCCAACCTTCGGACCTGTCTCATCAATTCCTCCAACTCCCAAGCACGAGGTCGAAACAACACTGTACTACGATTGACAACAACCTGTCCATCACAGGGGCGCGCAATGGGCACACGAAAGCCGCCATGATGAATCAAGCCATGGTCTCGGGGCTTCGACTTCGTTCCACGTTACGAACCCTCAACAACGCACACCCGCTGCAGCTCGTGATTTTCCCCTGCCACCACCACCACGATTACCACAACCGTCGTCGCGGGTATGCCACGACGCAGCAGGAAGCCAGACGGCGAGCCGTCACTCTGTTCAACGATGACGGCAACGTTCCCTGGACGGAGCTATCAGCCGGCGAGAAGACGGCGCGGGCGGCGCAACAGACGTTCAACTTTGGCATGGTCATTCTGGGCGTTGCGCTGACGGGTGGCGTTGGATACGTGCTCTACTCCGAGGTTTTCTCGCCCGACAGCAAGACGACCTACTTCAACCGGGCGGTAGACCGGATCCGCAAGGACCCCCGATGCGTGGAGCTGCTGGGCGACGGCAAGAAGATCACGGCGTTTGGCGAGGAGACGTACAACAAGTGGCGGCGGGCCAGGCCAATTGCGTATGTTTATGGCTTTTCTGAGCGAATGGTAGGAGATATGCTGATTTTTTCTCGGCGTTCAGGTCGACGGTTACGAAGGATGGGCAGGGAAATGAGCACATGATGATCAATTTCAACGTAGGTGGCAGACGATGTTGGAGCGCTCATGAACGGTGGTTGACATTGAATAGGTCCAAGGTCCGAAAGGCGCAGGAAGGGTCAACATGCACCTCATCAAACGCGCTGGTGAGCACGAGTACCAATACAAGTACTTTTTCGTCGATGTCAGGGGCCATCAGAGGATATACCTCGAGAATGCCGATGCGTCGCGCGCACAGTCGACAGAGAAAAAAGGCTTCAAGCTGTTTGGCGTCAATTGGGGTTAACGAATCTAGGATATGAGGGATGACTGTATCCGTATTCTTGGCCACAGGCTTGCAAGCAGGTTGATATCAACTGCTTCTGCCCTAGGGGTCAATCAATTACAATGGGCCCCATCATTAGGGTGTCCATTATCTACCGAGACCCATATGCCCGAATGTAGTGTTATCCCGCCGACCTTACTATACAACATCGTCATCTTACAATCTGTTTTCCTTACCGTTCCAGGCTAATACAACTCAGCGGACCTCGCTGTCATCCCAGTCTGGATAGGGCAGAACCGCGGTCCCAGCGAACCGTCATGAAACCCACCCAGAACCAGACAGGCCTGCAAGCCGCCCGTCGAAAGAGAAAGAAAGAAAGAGCCAAAGCCCGCTCCCTCAAACTCCATGCTATCAATAACAGGTCCCAGCCACACACTAGTTCCCTTCATCCCCCTCCATCTTGGCAATCCACTTGTTCATCTGGTTGAACTTGTCCTCGAACGACTTTTGCAGCTTCTCGCAAGCGGCCCACATCGGGTCCTGCTCGTTCCAGTACGTGTAACAATTGGTGAAGATTTGGTTCATGTCGGCCAGGAATTCGGTCTCATCGGCGTACTCACGCCGGTCCATCTTGGCCTTCATGGTGCTCAAATCCATTGGTTTCTTGACCACGTCAAAGTAGTCGGGCACGCCGTCCCGCTCTGGGTCGACGGGATCCTTGAAGGGCCCAACAACGCGCGTCCAGAACCCTGCGGTGGATCGGTATCAGTGGGCTGTAACATAAGTTGGGGACAAAACGTTGGGGAGGGGCCAACCTGGGCCGGAAAGCATCCTTGTCAGCAAGTCAGCGCAGAAGTTCAGCTTTTGGTTTGTAGAGAACTGTTGATTGCCACCGGCGGCCGCGCTGACCCTCCGCTTTGGGCCGGGCTTGGACGCCGGCTTCGCCGACGGCAGTGACATCCTGGCTCCCTGCTTCCGGGCGGACGACAGCGTACCAGCTGACGAGACGCCGTTCATCCCGGCGTCTGACGCACGCCGCTTCTTCGTCGGACGCGCCTCGCCCTCGTCCGGTTCGGCGGCACGACGCTGGGCTCCGGATGTAGGGGCAGCGGGAGCTACAGCCCCGCCATCGATGGGCATGATTGGGGGACTGTCGAGTGAGCTCATAGCTACAACCAGCTCGCTCAACACTTCCTGTGGCAGCGACCGCGCGAACTCGGCTCGGGACTCGGACGATCTCATATACTCTGCGGCCCACGAGAGGAGAAGCTTGCGGATCGAAGAACCCTCGGGCGTGTCTTTCCATACCTGGACGAGCAGCGGTGTTGCGGGAATGTGTTGGGTCACGCGGCGGCACTCGGCCATGGCTTCAAGGGTGGCATCGCAAAGACCAGCTATGCCCAGATCATGGCCCAGCTTCCAGACACCGATGAGCACCTCATAGCTCGGGAGGTTGTCGAGAGATGGAAAGACTTGGCCTGTGTAAAGGAAGTTCTGGGCGTAGGCGAATACTTCCACGGGTGTGTCTGGTAGCCTCACAAGATTCTCAATCGAGCCCTCATTGGGGTTTTCGCTAAAGTATTTGTTGTAATACGTCGACTTGGAGCATAGGAAGTCTTTCTGGATACCGAACGGTGTTTCTTCTGGGCCGACTAGGGCAATGACAAAAATGGGATGCGGTTGTCTAAGTCGTGTGAGCCCTGATTCTGCTTTTTGGGTCCTACTCTTGGTCCTTTTTATATTTTGGTAACTCACAGCCAGGAAAATGGCGGGCTTTTCACCGGGCCAGTCGCTTCTACCATGGTGTCGTTGACGGATTCGATATTGTTGGATTCGCTAGTGTCGTTGGTCTCGCTGACACCATTTGGCTGGGCTTCTGGCTCATCGGCCATCTTGTCTGGTAGAAAGCGGGCTGTTAGCCATGGGTTGTTGCCTGATGAGCCAGCTGTTCACCTCTACTCATCCCAATGATAAATCATCATCATAACAAACCAACCAAAACAAGCGGGAGTGAAGCATACCACTTTGCTTATTCAGATTGACAGGTGGCCGTGAGACGACTTAGTGGTATGCCGAACTTGGCACCGCTCCACGCTCATACGCTGGCATTAGGGTTTAGACTCTTGCAGTTTCCGTTCACAGCACGGAGAGGGAAACAAATGTCACTAGCCGATCCGGGAAGTGAGAGTTCATCAGAATTGGAAAGAGCGTGTGTATGAGATTACTGGAGACAACCCAAATGGCTAACCGCGACTCGCGGTGACAATGAATGGTGGTGAGGTCTGAATGTCGTACTGAGATTGGCGAATGAGATTCAGGTCAGGGCACTTGCTGTGGTTGATTCTGTGAGGGCTTGGCACCGGGACCCAACCGTAACGCTTGCGCACAGTGCGGGGCTCTTGCGGCAGGATTATTAGTACAGTACTCCGTACTGTACGACCCGTCGGACGTCGTTTCGAGTTCTCGACCTCACCCCTTTCCGCCCTGCCAATGAGCGATATTTGGCTCCTACAGCTCTAATCAAAGTCAAATATAACAGAGGGAAAATGCAATGCCATAATTGTACGTGCAACCGGCTCACTGGTGTTCGTTTGCTCCATTGTTCTTAATTTAGCTTCCATTCCTGGCATTCCTGAATCCTGATGCTCGACGGACTCATCTCAGCGTTTGCTCCCCACTCGCGAGTTTTGTCTTCGCATATCCATCATGATAAATTGCGCGAAGCCTCTTCAACCATGGCGAAGAGTTGCGATCCCCTAATCGCCAGCCATGATTTGAATAAAGCCGATCTATTTGGATCTCATTGAGCTGTGCCGAGTCGAGATAAGGGCAGGGTGATCGCTGTTCTCAACCTCTGAAGAGCAGAGCGGCCACAGCTAAGGTAGTTCATGTCCTTTGAGACACCTGCGCCATCAGCAACCTGCAAGACCAGTAACATGTACCTGCTGTTAGTGCGGAGCAAATTTTACATACAAAAGTTCCTCGCTCTACTACCCCTCTTAACAGAACAGACTACCTTTTTACTTGCCAAATACAAGGCACGCATGGCATACCAGACGATACCTGCGCCTTCCGTCAGGAGCTGGCAAACTTGCGTTTCGGTGCTGGCTCGCAAAGCAATCGACGTCTGCCCGTCGGACATTACAGCGAGGATTGCACCACTGGATACGACGTCGAGGGCGCTGGGCTTCGGCGTCAGAAACGTCTCGGGCCGATCCTGAGATAATGATGCTTAGCAAACTACGGTTACCTAATGAAAGGATCTCTGAATCACTATCACCTCACCTGCTTCTCGTCAACGAGTCCGTCGGCCCAGTTCTACGAGCATACGTCCCCTTCTACTCGTTCTTAGCAAAAGCAGCAAACTCATAGCGTTCGAACTTCGAAGGGCTGGCTGAAGAAGGATCTACACCCGCGGGTCATGACATGGCCTTCAACACGCTTCTGTGTCATCGAGAAAGTTTCGAGCTCGACTAGACCAAGGTGACGCAGCAGGCAAAGGCCATAGTCAACTTGCGGATCGCGCTCCCTCCTCGAAAGTATCCAGCGGACAATGAGGATAGGTTTGCCGAGGATCACTGTACCCGTTTCGTCCACATTGTTATATCCGACAGTTAGCTGAATGGCCTGCTGTCCAAGGATATTGGAAAGTATCAGCCATTGAGATTGTCAAGACGGACTACAAGGCCCTCCTCTCCTTGTAGCGCACCATTGCCGCCCGCTTCATTGATGCGAATCCTCCAGCAATCAGGCATGGGATAGTTTCAGTGGGCACAATCATGATGGACATCGTGGAAACAACAGCCATGTGTAGCTTCGGTCGACTCGAACATCGCCCGTGCAGCAGGGCCGCCTCACGGTCATCGGGTCTGTAGGGATGTCGAGGGACATTCAGCTACCGCTTCATAGGACGTAGAGGTTGACCTGGAGCGCTGCAGCAGTATACCGAACTACACACCTCACGGAGGGTCAACGCATGGTCTGAATGACCTCGGAGACCAGAGCGGGTTGAATTGCTTGATTCTATATCAGTTTCGTCCGCGGGTGGTAAACAATGACTCTGAAGTCAGGGGTTCCTTTACCACACTCTCCACCTGGTCGGGATAAAGAGCTTGTGATGCTCAACCCGGCTGACCGTTCCGCGCAACATTCTCGTGGAGAGGTCCATTGGTGTCAGTGCTGTCTCTTCGGTGCCCAAGCAGGTTCCTTGCCCCCTTCATCGACTCCCTCCTCGCCACGCAAAGGTTCGAACGCCAGGATAGGAAACCTCCTCACCCCGCGGCTCTCTCTGCCCTCGCGCGAGACAACGGACGTCAAGCTCTCAGGTTAGCAGAGAGCCTCAGGGGCTTGCTCTGACGGCACTGTGCTTCGACCTCCCGTGCCCCCCGTCTAGGCAGTCGGCCAGTCGCACGCACGACCAGCCATCAAGCCCGAGCGAGGTGAGTAGACGGGGAGGCAGGACGGGATCGAAAGCAAAGGAACCAAAAGCTCCCGAAATCGAAGCGCCTCCGCAAGCCTAGCCGAGCAAGCTCCCTCCTGGTCGTTTCTCGGCCCGGAGGAAGGGGGGCGTCCGTCTAGTCTAGAGCATCAGACACTATTCGGAGAGATGATCGCATTGAAAGTATCGACAGTACTAGTGACCTCGAGCAGGGTTCCTCGCCCGAACCGTGGCTTGATGCCCCCGACCTCAACTTGTCTCGACCGTCTACCGGCAGAAAGGCAAACCGAAGAACACACTAGAAGGAGACGAGGAGGCGATCCCGCGTTATAGCATTGCTTTGCACCAACATACATGGGCAAATCCGGGACCGTTGCACCGCGGAAAGCAGAGTCCTCGCCCCGTTCCGACGCTGGGCACTTACCAAGCCCAACGTCCTAGTCTTAGCGCAGCCCTGCCCCTATGAATCCAACGTGAATCGGACAAAACGGGCGAAAATGGAGGGGTGATGGCTGATGGCAGAGAGGCAAGGGGGGAGTGTCAGAATCCTGCAACGCAACAGGAGCAAAAGAAGTCAGAGCCACATGACGACACAGCAATCGTACTGCAAAGCGCAACCAGGAGCCGGAGAATTAGAACCAAAGGCAGAGGACAAGGTGATGCAGATGAGGGGAAAGCACACACCGTGCCGTCCATTCCTCCTCACCGAACACACAAAGCAGGTTTTCTGGAATTGTTTACCATGTGTCTGCTTGATGGCAGATATCATTTCTTCCCGTGCCTACTCTACCTCCTGGTAGGACGAAGACATTACCGATCTTCGATCCTGCAGGTCCGCAAATCGTCAATATGCGTGCAGCATACCGAGTATTCACTTCATTAAGGCAGCTTTGCTCCGAGACTTCCTTCGAAGATGTGACGAGTGGTTGGAGTATCACACGGTCTCGACCTCTCACTAAATTACATGGTCTTTTACATTAACCTGCAGGCCAATTCCGCCTTGCCTAGTCGGACACGAATTCCCCCCGAGAGCCCGTCCCCTCCGGTGAGACACACCGTGGTGAAGGAAGGGAATGAACGGGTTTGAACCCGACCAAGAGGACTGGGGTGCTTTACCACGGGCCGAATTGTCTTCCGCGGCTTGTCCACTGTGGATGAATCAGGGGGTAAGGGGAGGTGTCCATGGGAACACTTAACCTTACCAAAGCATGGACGGGCGGACGGCCTGAGCGGAAGCGAGTGGCTAGATGGGCCTGCCAAAACGGCACATGCAAATAAGCGGCTGTACGGCCGTCGAGGCGGTAATCGATGCCGACTCTCGGCAACGAGGCGTGCCCATGCGGCTTACGACGCGCATATAGATACCGGCTTGGATGGTGTATGACGATGGCGACGATAAACAAGAATGTATGGGACTTCAGGGCAGGATAAGGAAAAGGGGAGGTTTCCTGTCACGGAAGTCCCATCGCACACTCAACTGAACGCTTCATCATTATCATCTTCACCACTAACACCGCCACTCAGACATGAAAGCGGAATACCTGGCAAGAAGAGCGGAGGGGGCCCGCCGTCAGCGAGGAGCAAATCGATCCTTCAATGTAACTGTATCTCGGGAAAAGGTCCCGATACGTAGGCACAATTGAACCCCGAGCTATACAATGCCTGGGCGGATGAAGTGCTCATCCACTGCAACAGGACAGGACGAGAACCGTTGGTTCGAGCCCACAATGCGACTGTCTGGGCGCAGCCGAAAACTCCCCTCTCGGCCCGAGACTCCACGGCAGTCTGCCTGAGTGGTTCCTGAACAAATGGCCACAACAATCTAGACGTTAAGGGCAAACTCGTGCATATTCCGGCCATCTTAACCAAAGTTTGAGTGGAGGCAACATGCCAGATAACGAAGACGGACCAGCACTAAGTTGAGCCCAGACTCGGCCAACGTATTGAACAGTTCAGAAAAGAAAAAAAGTGACGCTCACCGATCATCATTCGGTGTATGCAAGGCATCCAAAAGGGGATGCGAGCCGTCCTCGCCTATGCGGGCAGCAGTGCCTATGAGAGGACGATAGACGCGGCCGATATGGACGCGGGTCTCGAGCCCTGGCTGCATACGAAACGGCTCGGCACGCGTCTGCTGGGCGCATCCGCTTCTCGATTTCTCCCCACGGCGCTTCTCCAGCGGGTATTACCGTCTCACGGTCAAGATGAGTCGAGAACTGCTCAATTGTCGCAGGATCCAGACGAGCCGCACGGGGATTCGCTCAAGGGTGGTTTTGTGGCAGGCAGACCGAAGTCCTCTACACTTCTTCCGGCATTGTCACAAGCATCGGCAGCGGCGAAGTAGAGGTTAATACGAAGGAGACGAACGTGCAGTTAACCGAAGTGCCTGAAGAAGATCGGCTTGCAAAGCTGCAAAGGTGTCCAGTTTTGACACTTCCCGTCATGTAAGGGTATAGAGTAGCAAACGCAAATGTCGTAGATTGGCCCCGTGTCCGACCTTCGTTGACAACAGGATCAGGTGTACAGCGAACCAGGCTGGTCGTACGCTCCGCATGAGGCGATGCCCCAATTCGATGTTAACCACCAAACTGCTTCTTATGAGGGAAAGTAGTTCTAGACTGGATGCCAGACAGAACAGGGCGTCGTCCAGGGAGTGGTATCTCAGTACACGTTGTGCCGGTGCTGCAGGTTTCCCCCGGTGGCAGGTGAGGGAAGACGGGAGCTTGCGGGCCATTGCTCTCCTCGGCTCGGCGTTGGGCCAAGATACGTCGAGCCCGGCGGAAGGAGGTCCCGATGCCGCCAAGGGGCACCCTTGTGGATAACTTAAGTTCAGCTGTTGGTCGGTCGGATGTCTTGGAATTGGCGACCAAAAGCAAGCTATGAATAGTCCCGGGGCCACCTCCGAGTTGACGTCAGGAGCAGATAACAAAGACGTCCGCAGAAGTTGCTGAGCAGGAGGAATAGATTGCGCTAGAGTAGAAGAGATAAGAGCTGACAGCGGGCTCGGGAAAAGCCAATCTATTGTGTCAGCAACTCGCGTCCCGGCTCTCCGGTTGCAGGGAAAGGGGTTTTACCCATAAACCCTGCCAACCTGACTGACAATGGCCGAATTTATTAGGGGTCCTCTCGCGCTGGCCTTTGCTCTTCTGTGGTGCGCCAGTCTCTTAGCCCGATCATTGAATCCTGAGAAAGCTTCCAAGTGTCATTTTTGTCAAATGACTCCTCCATGGCGGCCAGATTGACGGCTAGATGCGTTGACCAAGGCCGCTTCGGCACAGCCCATCATAACCGGCGCCCGGACAGGCAGTTGAGAACTTGTGCCACGCTTGGGAGACGAATAGTCGCAATGCTTGTGCGGTGATTCTCCTCTGAAGCAGTCTCCCTTTGGCAGGAGTCTATATGGCCAAGCAAGCCAAGACACTGGGCGAATATGTTCTGGCCGTTGAAGTCATCTCTCGATGCGATTCCCGGTTCGAGCAGCGGGAGGACCGTCCGTAAAAACCTAAAGAGATGCGTCGCGAAGCCAGCCAGATCGATTTCACTGCTCTCGTGGTTGTTGCTGGTGAGGACCATATGTTGGCATTCAGTGGTAACTAGTAGCTGCCATGCAATATAGCCTGAAACCCCACGACCCAGCCCGCAGCCGGGTTGCAGAAGCGCCCGTCCATCCAGTGCAGTTCTCGGCGCGCAGTCAATCAATCAATTAATATCAAACTTCAAGGGGCTTCGCGACTCACCCCACATCCGCCCAAGATAGCGCTATCAGGGCAGAAGCGAGAGCCTCCCTGCTGAACGTCTTGGAGATGGAGCTCAGAGGAAAACCTGAGTACCTACTTAGGTTGGAAGTTAGGTTAAAGCCAGCCCACGTGCCTGAAAACAGGGGGATGTAGGAGAGGCTGAAGGCCAATCGATCTAGAACATGGCCGAATCGCAATATGTCGGCAAACCCCTCTCTTCCAGAAATTAGCGGCTTGATGGTGTGCCATGGCGCTAGATGCCAGACTAGCTGTCCCGACAGCTTCCGATAAGTTACTGGAAACAGATACCAGACTCGGGAACGGATAGCCGCCTAATAGCGGCTGGTAGAGTGGCTGACAATGATTAAGGCTATCGAGGGAAGAGATTTGAGTGCATGTCTAGTGTAGAAGAAGCCTGAATGTCTCCTTATTCATCAAGGACTCAAGTTCCAAGGACCCGTAAGCTTGCCAAACCTTGAAATTGGCTGCTGCCCAACCTGGAAGGAAGGAGCCGCGAACATGCAAGCTCCAGAGACACTCCACGAAGCTACATTGAGTCTCTCTGTAACGTGCAGTACGGTAATGCTTACCCCGGGTGCTGTTTAAATTGCACCCAGCCTCAAGCGAGTCTCGATTTCTATCGAATTGCTAGACTATCGCTCAATGGTCAATTGAGAAGGGCGGCATACTGTATGTGTGTACGGAGGATGGGGCCAAAAGTATTTGGCAGATTCCCCTTGCCAAGACTGCCAAGCTCTCAACACAGTAATGTTGGCACAGTCCCACCAAGCCACCTACATTGGCCACTGTAATCCAGTAGGCAAGCCCACTAATAGGGCGAATTACAGGGCCACATCAGTGCCCACTTCAGCACCCACTTAAGTCTGGGATTTGCGAGGGAACGCTATCCCCATGCAAAATACAGTGCGTCTCTCTTCCTCTGGCTTCTCACACGTTGACAGGCTTGGCACCAGCATGAAGCTGCCAAATACATTTGGCCCCATCCTCCGTATATTCTGTACATACACGAAGTTATATGTACCGGTATGTCATAAACTCTCCTCGAATGGTCCAAAAGGGATGATGTGCACAGGGTGCCATATGGCGCCTTGTGGCTTGCCCAGCGGCTTGGCCAGGGTTGGCATTAAGCTTCGGAACCCCATGGGGCGTGGGGGTCGGCTCCACACGGGAAGCCCAGCCAAACTTCGGATGGCGCAACAATTCGGGGACGACAGGGGGCTATCATCCGGTTAGATCATGGATGGCACCTACCTACGGATACACTAAGGAAAGGTGACACTCATTGGCGGTGATGCGAGTCAACGTACCTTGTGCCAACCTATATCGAGCTTCCAGTAGTTCAGTGTGTTTACAAGGTTGAGTCCGAGAATAGCACCCGGTTTTGAGATAAGCCAGGGCAAAGCAATTGCGCCCGGCTGATGTCCTGTCTTCTAATTCTTGGTTAGTTGGTTCTGATAGCAGTGCGAGAGCGTTTACACGTAAATCCCCCCACGTCCCAAAAGAAAACGAGCTCAATTCTCGGCTCCATCCATCATCTGGATGAGCCCCTTGTTACGTCTCACTCCGGAAGGGCGCGCAAAAGAAGGATCCCATCCATTTCCGGTACACCCTATGGCTTGAGTGAGCTTTGGAAAATCTCGGTCTGGCGTTTGCGGGGGTGGGCTGCTCAGGGGTCTTTGAGGCCCCATGAGCCGGGCCCGAACTCTAGTATGTATTACTGGATCCCATCATTACCGTCAGGACGCTTTGCAAGGTTTCTCACTGACTCCAGCAGCCCAATAAGTCGGCCGGGGCCCGTAGGACTATTGTAGTTCGTGTTTGTGATTGACGTTGATCAAGACGCGAGTGGTTCTTGTGCAGACCTGCCGTGGGGAAACCGCAGCCGTGCTACGGTACGCTAGGAGTGCTTGCAGCTGCTGGGTCATCAGAGAAATCAGCTCCTTCTGGGATCGGCAGAAACCCCAGTGCGAGTCTCATTGGCTGCCGAAACATGTTCAGGGCAGTCTGTATGGGAAAATCATGGGATGTCTGAAGTTACCGATTGCATCACCCCGTAACGAGACATGGCATTGGCTCTTGCTGTCTAGCTACCTAGTAAAGCATACTAGTAGCCCGTGCCGTGTTATGTGTCTCCATCACCCGAAGTTGCGGTGAGGTAAAATGATGTGAGTGCCTGCGCGTGAAAGAGAATCGGTGCAGTCCTATAGGGCGTACCTTGGTTTTGGCACCACTGGCGGCCGCGTCTGCACCCAGGCTGATCCAGCCGGCTTCCTCGTGGCGCGATACGCGGTTGCTGTTTGGAGCCTTCTGCGCCAGCACCTCAGGCTCCAGGTTGCCAGGCTCGAGCCAGGCACAAATTTACAAACGGCCTTCCTTTGACCAGGGCGTACAATAAACAAGTCGAGTAGCACAAGGCCGCCTGACAGGGTCAACGGGCGATGGTAACTGGAATAGTGATAATAAAGGTATGGAGGTACAATTAGCTACCATATTAGATATCGGAGCAAGAGAACTCGGACTCGCGAGGATCGAAAGAATCGCTGATAAGGAACCTGGAATCGCTCGGCGCCTCTCGCCGATCTCGTTTATCAAGCCTCGCCGGCATCGCTCTCCCCAGACTAGGTAACCCCCACAATTCGGTTGGACTGCAGCCGGCGGAGGATTTTCCTGGGGCAGTTTTGCACACTAAAAATGGGAGCAGGGCATTACGGAAACAACGGGTCAAACGCTGACGTGATACCATTCCACCCTCCCCACAACACGTCGCGGCCAAGGGCCAAGGCGCCCTTCGTGGTTCTCGTTCATCCCGAGTTGCGGCGCTGCTACGCTGTCTCTGGTGCTGTTGGAGGCAATTCCAACATCCTTGGCCGCGCGACGTTATTCGCGGCAAGGAGGCTGAGCCAACAGGCAACCAGAAACGTCTTCCATCAGCACTGGATTCACTGATCGATGGTGCACCCACTTTTACGGTGATGGGAGAAATGACTCCACTCGAAATGTTCCAAAGGGGTTGTTTTCCGCTCTGCGCATCGTGCTGTCAAGCATGACAGCTGGCGTTTTCTCTCTCGCTCAATGCCTGACCTCGAGGCAGTGCGGCTCCAGAGATGGGCAGGGCGTCAACATGACTGACCAGTAGGCTGTTGACACCATTCACACAATCATCAGTGCTGTAGGACTGCACAGCCTGACCGGCATGCTAGCTGTAACTTACCTGAGGTTTAGAATCCCATCTACATTTCCAATGTATCATACACAAACACGCCAGGCTCTACTTATCCCGTCTACTCACAGGTATATCGGCGAGACCGTGTACGATACAGTCAATACATGTCATGCACACAATCGTCCTGATCCGCACCAACGGCAATGGCGTGCTGTCGTGAGGCCAGCGTTGCATCCACTGCCAGCCCATACGGCGACGCCGCCCCAGCCGTCAGCTTGCGTGGTGTAGGCGCATGCTTGCAACCGCACTAGAAGGTAACCAGAAGGAATCCTTCCCCTTTTCAAAATCGGTGAGAGGTGAATGGTGCAAAGTGGTACTGTAATGGCATTGTATTGCCCACCCGCATGCCGGGAATCTTGCCGGCGGTGACCCTCCCCAGATAACGGAATGCCACACCCCTTTCCCCACGCATACGCAACCCAAACTAAACTAGAAACACGAGCTAGCAGCTATGCGACATAGACACGAAAAAGAGGGAAAGATAGCGAGAGGTAAGATCGCCGAAGCGAGCGGGACTTTGACTAAGCACCATGTGTACCAAGGCCGTTGCACTGGTAGTGGTATGTATCGTATTTTCAGGGATAGGAAGACGCAAGATTAGGAGAAGGGCAAAGAACAAAACGTCTGCTTGTGCCTAGTTGCCTTGTGTGGCCTCGTGTTACCTCGCATTGCGTGTATCGTGCCCGGGACCAGTAGGGGGAAAGAAAGTAAAAGAAAGAAATCCTTCGTTAACCTAACGTAAACCATACGCCGCCAGTTGGCCCAACATCGGCCGCCGATCTACTTCCCCGCGGCCCACCATCTCTGTACAACTGCAGGCCACGGTCTGGTGAAACGTGGAGAATTGAAACAAGGTGGGGAGTTTTCACAATGCGACGGTTCGGTTCTATTCGGGTTGTGTACATTCCCTGCTGGTGCTTTCGCATAGGTTCTTGCACTGGGGTGAAATGGCTGGGATTAAGAGTGGACACCTGTAAGGTATCAGGATATCTCGACGTCGCCTTGTCAAGAGCTGTTGAATTGTGGACACACAGTCTGCTCTACCGTGCCACGGATGGCCTAGACAAGAAGAAAATGAGGCCAGACAGCCCAAGATTACATGTCCGAATGAACGGAGAAGGAGGTAATAGGAAATGGAGATTTGCCCACACTTAAAGGTCCTATCCTTCGCCGCCGTGTTCAGATATCCGCCTTCCATCTATCAGATCCTGTCCGCTTTTTCCCAAACCGTAGAAACAAGGAAAAGTATTGGGGGTCTCCCGAAACACCAAGTTTGAACAAAGGAAATAGTTGTCGTTTTCGTGGCGCCGGTATAGTCGGTGGGATTTGTGATTGAGAAGAGTCTATCCGTCCAAAAACAGAAAAAAAAAGTGGCGAGGTCTATATCCTTTCACAGCCCAAAAACCGAGAATTCCCCTTTGCTAGTGCACCGTCCAACGCTTCAAACCCGGTATTAAAGATCAGGAAGATTGAAACATAGAAAGGCAAGATCGCCAAACGCCAGATATGTCCTTCTATAGCCCTGGTAGTTGTCGTCAAGTCATGATGGCGAAGGCTGGTGGTGCAGACCTCCGAGATGGGGAAAAAATAAGACACGGCGCAAGTCTTCACAGCCTGTCGTATAGGTCCCCTCCCGCGATGCTGTTCGACGATGAGCTTCGGCCACTCGCCACGTACCCATCACTCGGGCCCAGTAGGTCGTGGACGGCAACTTTAGGAACCGGCAACTTCCGCTGCGTGCTGTCGGGCTGGCTGATGATGTCGGTGAGCGAGATGCCGTTGCTCCTGGGGGCCGGTTGGGGAGGTGCGTTAAGCGACAGCTGGCCCTCTGGCTGAGGCTCGAGCGGCGCCAGCGCTGGGGCAGGTCCAAGGGAGAGGTTGCGGAATGGGGGCAGTTCGCAGCCGCTGTATGGCCGGAGACGGGGAGAATGGGCTGGCGTGGCGAGCGGTGTGTGGTCCGGGGTAGGGGACAGTGAGTTGTGGGAAAATGTGGGGGACGAAGGGGCTGTCGAATTAGGTGAGTTGGGTCGTGATCTCTTTGGCTGCCTGTACGTGTGGGCATAGTGGTCGTCATGGTCGTCGTGCGAGTGCGAGCGCGACATGTGGTACGCCCCGAGGCCTGGCAGGTGGCTTCGCGACGAATGCAGACTGGCGACGTAGAGAGGATGCTGCCTTGCTGGGGGATAATGGTGGGGACCAGGCATGCTATCCCGTTCCGCCTGCACGGCGGCTCTTGTCAGCATGTCCGGCCCGCTTTGGCTGCCGAGGGAACTGCGGTTGTACGGGCTGTTGAGGATCAATGGTGGAGGGAGCCCGTAAGAGCTGTAGTGCGGAGGCGACACGTTCGGAGACGACATGGCGGTAGGAGGCGCCGAGCGGATGACTTTGGGCGCCGGGGGCGGCGCCATAACGTCGGGCTGCAGCCGGTGGATCATGCCAGCGTGTTGCGGGTGGCTTTTGTTGCCTCTCCTAGAGTTGGGGTTGTTGTGTATCCTCGAGTGCCGCGTCAGCTCGTCAGAGCGTGAAAAGCGCTTGCTGCAGCCGGGAAACGTGCAGGCATGGGGCTTCTCTCCGGTGTGCGTCCGGATGTGCCGAGTCTGGTGCTCTAGCCGGTGAAATGCCTTGTCGCACATGGTACACTTGTACGGCCGCGGAAGCTCTGTAGGTGGGTCGGCGGGTTGTGATCCCGCTGGCAGAGGCCCGTTCGGGCGAAGAAGGCCGACAGCGGCCATGTCGCCTTCGGGTGACGATGGCTGGTTCTGTTTCTGTTGCTGTTGCTGTTGCCGCGGCGAAACCTGATCCCTTTCCGCCGCAACCTCTGGGTTCAGCAGGCTGGAAAAGTCCACTGCGGACTTTGCGCGTTGCATGTGACCGCCCTCCCAATCGGAGATCCTGACACTGCCACCTGGCACACCGGGTCTGCCTGATGTTGTCCTTATGCTCTCCAGTCGTGCTGCACACAATGCATGCAGCGGCCAAAGGGAGATCGAATGTCACCGGGGAGCTGTTTTGTCCCCGCTGGTAGACCTTTCCTGCTCGATGGGCGGCGGTGAGGTGAAGTCTGTGTTGTGCGGAGACTTGGTGCGAGCTTCCTTGACTGGACGTTGGACTGTCGGGTCTCGTGGAAGTGCGGGGAGTCGCGTATCTAAGCACTGGGATCTGGGGTTTGGCGTTGTTGGGGAAGCTCTTAAAGTAGCATGGGGAAGTAACAGAAACTGGAAGCGTCGGTTTGGAGGAGGCGGCACTGGTTTTAAATGGGGGGCGGGCTGGACATTTAGGGGGGTGTGTTAGGACTTGGGCAGGGATGGGTGTGGTGTGGGGATTGTACGGCAGGGGCGCGGGTCCAGTGGGTGTTCGGGAGCAAGCAAGTGACAGGGAGACCCGCCTGAAAAAGCCAGGGGAGGAAAATCTCGGGAAAAAGAAAAAAAAAGAGAGAAGGAAAAGCAAGAGGAACGCCCCATGTCAGCAGTACCTGGCCGAAAAGGTACCGCTTCTCAGCCGCTGTCTAGAGTTCAGGTAGGTACTGTACCTTATGTATGTACAGTACATACACATACATCTATCCCTAGGTGCCCTCCAGCCGCAAACCACCTATTTCATTGCCCTGCAGCTTTCTGCAGCCGTCCCCTCCACCGGGACGGGTTGTTGTAGATATGGCCGGTGTGCACCTTGTGAAGCGGGCTCGGCAAGGCTCTGCGGTGGCGTTGTTTTGGTAGGCGGGTACTATATGGAAATTTGCATTGCTTTTCCGGCCGGCTTAACATCTCGTCGAGACATGGTGGTCGGGGCCGACACGGGGAGCCATTAGACAACCAGATGTCGAGCTTGTCCGGCAACCTGTAGGGTGTTGTGAGAACTTGTGCAATGCTTTGAGGTAAATGTAAATTTGAACACAACCAAGTAGCTGGCCTTGTGAACTGTACATACATACAAATACCATGCTACTTACCCAGCGTGTACACAGGATGTAGGGGACGAGGGAAAAGTCCGCTTAGGTAGGATGTAGGTGAAAACTCGTTCGAGATACTTTGCGCAAGCGCTCTTGCCATGTCTCTGTGCGAAGCCGAGAAGGTCCTCACGCAATGACTAGCATACATTACCCGAGGTGTGCAATGCGCACATAGTATCTACCTACCTTGGTGTGTGTAAACTTTTGCTGGCTCGGAATCAACGTCGATGCCCTTCATGAGTGTTCGTCCTTCAAACCCGCATACACACCTTGGCTGCTCTACCCGGTGAGAGCGTCATATCGTCTCGCCTTCTGGCCATCCGCTTATGAATATGAGAGGCCTTAAAGGAAAGACACTAGTGAAGTAATGCTGTGACATTACCATTCGCCAACACGATGCATAAAAATTGGTATGGATGAGGCCGATTCCACAGAGCTTGGGCGGTGTGGGTTGTGGTGGCTGAGATTCGGTCTACGGAGTACGAAAATGGTTGGGTTCACCCGCATCTTGGGCTTTTCTTTGTTGCGTCTTGGAATTTCCTTTCTGACGCCTTGGAGAAGCTGAAGCTCGTGCCCCAGAGCTGATACCCAAAGCTTGGCGATGATAACGGGCCTCTCGCGATTATATAGCATGGCACTACGGAGTACACAGTACTCACTACCCAGAGCAATGTGACCGCAGACTAAAGAGACCAGACATGCTAACCGGGGCTAGCCGGACCTTTTCATAGTTTTCCACTATCCGTAATAGGTAGTCAGTCAAAGGGAGACCAAGCAGCGCACATCTGGGGATGCATAAGGCAGCTTGCACATGCAATCACCTCCTGGGGAAAAGGCTTGAACTGGCTGCGCTAAACGGCCCAGCCCGGCCTCCCTTTGACTAAGGTATTGTACTGTATAACTGTACACTTCGACGCGCAACCAAGTGGCAACAAACCCGTCCGATCACGCAATGCCGAGTATGCCAGGGAGCCGGGACCGTCGGAACGGATCCGGATCCGGGGCCGGCGTCCTGCATGCCTCGCTACAATGCAGAAATTACACTAAAGGTAGCCAGTTCATTTTGACTCGGGCCTATTGATGTCAAACAACGATATCTACTTGATGTATTGTACTGTATGTACACTCAGATGCAATATTTACACTATCTCTGTTGCTGCTGCTTCCGCTATCAGAAGAGCCGAAGACGTGCTTCCAGCAATCTCGGGGATGGGGGGTGGGCCAAGCAGAGATAAGAAAGGGTCGAAAACACAAAGTGCGGAGTGTGGGGACCGGGGAGGTCACAGAACCTACTGGCTTGCCCACCGTCGGCTGACGTCCACTCAACAACAAAACGTGATGCTCTGGGGCTCCGAAAATGCATTGGGGATGACGGCCTTTCACTAGGCAGCCCGTCATCACTGACTGCTGCGGTTTTTACGTGGGTTGCAGGCAGCAATAAGCATTATGTGGCGTTTCCAACAACACACTCCTGCTCAATCAATGGATGAGGCGGATGAGCTGCGGCAAGCTCTCTCCGGATTCTCACGTTGTCCAGAATCCGGGGTACCTACGCTAGTCTTCATCCTGCCAAACCAGAGATAAGCGCGCCAAAATGAGGAAGTCGGTTGGCCGCCGAGCATCGACTCGGTTGCCGCCCCCGATTCACCAGGGGTTGTCCCTCTGTCGCATATCAGAGCGTGGTATCGTGATGTACTGTGGTAGCCTCCCTGACCCTCGCCTGACACTGTCGAACAACCGTGGGTACCCATCGCCTGTCGCTTCACCCGCATTTCTCACCTGTTGTGGGCGTGGGGGTTGACGGCGGGGCCACCACTTTCAGCAGCGTCGAAAACTGAGAACACGTCTTCCATCTCTGGGATTGAATACCTGAGGATAAACCGGGAGCCCTCTACATATTCTGGTATTTGTCTTCAAATATTGTCCTGCGACTGCTACCGGCTGACCTTCATCCCACCGTTCCTCTCATCAGATGATCAGACACTGTGAGGCTTGAACATGATCCACAAAACGGGTTCAGCAAAGGTTTGCCCCGCTTTGAGCCCTACGTTGCCGTTACAAGTCAAGAGGATTTTCACGCGCCATTTCTAGTTCCAGGTTACAATCTGCTCATCATGTTTTGGCAGGCGACCCTTTGATCCATGCTATATGTCCAGAGGCCAGATATGCTGGAGATTTTTTCACTCGGTCGAACTCCCCAGAATACTCCACGGATGTGAGGATAAGACGCCTGAACCGGGCCGAAGTGCCAACGCCCGTACCCTGCACGCCGTATACAGCCGACGGGCTGACTCAGATAGCGTCGGGTTAGGGCGAGACCGTGGTTATCAGCGTGGTGCTCTGTGTGTAAGCACCTTATGTATGTACTTGCGTACTTCAGTTTTACACGTATGTACATACTGTCGAAACTCCTTCTGTGCTCAGATTAGGGACCTAGGTAGGTCTAGGTCTCCAGATCCGGGGCGTTGGGCGCCTCCCGACCGATGTTTTCAACACGTGGGGAGCCAAGAAAAAATTTCGGATGAGGATGCCGCTATGCAATTGTAGTTTGTTTGTACTCTGCACTACCAAACTTTTACTCGATGTGTAGTTGACACGAAGGCACGGACAAGGCACAAGCATGCTTCTCAGGCACAGAATTTTATGTTTCGTCCTCTCGCCGAACAGAGCCCGAAGCGCGAGGTGAATGCCCACCGACCCTCGCGAGTCATTTTTGGCGCAGATTCCAAAATTCGGGAACTGCCGCGATCCACAGAAAGGCCGAGATCCACCCTGGGGTACGAACGCAAACGCGAAGCATAAAAAAGGGGGGAGAGAAGAGAGGAAAACCCGGTAAGAGATGTGCCCTCTTTGGTGTTTGAGCCTTGACAGAAGGCAAAAAATTATCGTGACATCTGCAGTGGTGCGGTTTGGCCGTCGTCATTGGTCGCCCTGTCCCCGGTGGGCGACAGGGCCTGCGCCCAGATTGATCGGATCCTCAAAAATCTCATCCTGGAAGCTCGTGAATGGAGCTCTTCGTCAACTCTGCGCATCAGAATTCCGTGCAGCCCGGTTCTCGAGATCGTAGCAATGGAAGACTGTGCGCTTCAGGGGAGGGCACGGATCTTGCCTCAACACCGTAACATTGAACAACAATCATCAGGTCAGGAACGCAGCGGGAATTTTTCGGCCAAACCCCTGCCATGGGGCTCCCGTGGTCCGGACAGGCGGGGGCATTTCCCTCGGCCTAGAAAACCGAGACTGTCGGGTCTAACAAGTCTGGGCACGTCATTCTTGGTGATGGCCCGGAAAATTCTCTGACAGGTCCAAACCAGGCGCACCGAAAACGTGTGCTCGGTGTTGCAAACCCTTTGGCCGCAGTCACCATCAGCCTTCAAAAGGGAGTCCCTCAAGGTTGCCGACCCCCCACGTAGTCTGATCAGCCCCCAGTGTTACGTTTGAGTGCCGAAATGCACGGGCGACCAGGAACTACCCCTCCTATCACATGGGACAGATCCAAATGCAGAGTGGACAGCGTTGGTAGAAAACTCCCATTTTCCCTTAACGGAAGAGGTTAATCTCCGTCGGCACCCCGAGAAGCCATCGTGCCGGCCCTGATGAGCCTCCTTGTGTCCCTCGTGTCCGCGTATCCCACAACCCTATGACCATTGACCGCAGTCTTGAGAGGGAGAATATCCTCTGCGGGAAAGCTTAACCCTCGGAATCTAGCGTATGCTGGTATATTTCCAGTCCGCTCTCTTCCACTCCCATGAACTGTGGTGGCTGGGGCCCTAGGCATCGGCAGTCTAGGAAATGTCCCCAGACGGACAGACAAGGCGGCTGGCCATGATCACACAAGGCTCTGATCACATAAGCTTCTGATGGTCGGCCGATCCAGGACGAAGAGCAAGAAGCCGGGAATGCAAGGGCGCGATATATTGCCCAATGTGAATCGCGAAATCTTCTTTTAGCCTGCTCTCCGTTTTCGTAGTGATGCTAGCGCATGTTAGTCTGGCCAGAGGGCATAGCGTGTTGTTTGAGAAAGATAGCAAGTTGGTGGATACCGGTGCTGCCGCAATGATATCAGCGAGGAACGCGGTTGGCGCGCATCACTGACCCGGCCAAGTTCAGTCCTAATGGTACTTTGCGCAGTTTGCGATCATGATGACCCTGCACATCTGCGTTCCGTTGAGCAGCTTGCCTGACCGCCCGTGAAATCGAAACCTACTACGGTACACATTATACAGAAAGAGAAATGTTTTGCCATTGAAAAGCAGAAGGTCCTTCGTCGGTTGAATATGTCTATGACATCATGTGCGAGGAGGGTTGCGGGAGCTGGCAGCTTAACAGTGCTGGCGGGGAAGGTGGGGTTGAATTTGCATGTGAAATTGGTGGCTTCACTTGGTCGTAGGATACATACATAGAAAGTCGCTCCTGCAGGTAGTTAGGTAGGTAGGTAAGGTAGCTAAGATGAAGTTCCCTTACCTATGGCAGCGCCCTGTATGGTTGGTGTCTCTTTCTCTGTGTTCTGTCTATCTGAGTTTGTGTACATACAGTAACGGCCGCGACGGTCACCGTATTTTCGGACCCCTACATATATCACGGTTTTGAGCCTAAATTTAGCAAGCGGGTTTAGCTCAGTTGGGAGAGCGTCAGACTGAAGTCAAACTTCGGGCAATCAATCTGAAGGTCGTGTGTTCGATCCACACAAACCGCATTTTTTTTGGAATTTTTGACCCTACTTTGTTGCCCTAAGTTACCGCCTGGATTCCTTTTCCCCGTTTTTAGAGATATGCATAGGTTAGTTTTCATTTGGCTTGTGTTCCGAGCTGGCGCTTTTGAAGAAGTGTAAGAAGGGTCCAAGATAAGATAAGGCTGTCCTCAGTCGCAGTTTCCGCCCCTTCAAACATCCCGGGCCGTCCCTCGATCAACCTACAGCTGCGACCAACAACGCGCCAGAACCCTGAAGAATTCGCCGGCGCCTGGAACCTGAACTAATAAAGCAAGGCGTGATGGACTATCATGCAATCCATGGTCACGACGTCTCAAGCTTTGATCTCTCGACAACACGTGCGTCCTGTTCCTTCGTGTCTCACAATTGACTCGGTTCTGGACCGACCTGACAACCCCAGACCGTCTCCCTACCGTGTCGGCTGCAGAGGCTCTGCGAGATTTTGAAGGCAACGAGTGCAATTTCATCTCCACCGGGCTTACGGCCCTTGATGCATCGCTGCAGTCAGAGCTGGGCACTGCCCATCAAGGCGGTATCCAGAGGGGCCATGTCACGGAAATTTGGGGTCCTCCGGGTGTCGGAAAGACGGCGTTCGGGTATGCATGTTCAGACCCGGCTGCCCGAACATTGCTAACTCGTCCAGAATCCAGCTTGCTGCAAATTGCATCGCTGAAGGCCGGGGCGTTGTCTGGGTAGGTCCGTTTTATCCGTTTACATTGTGGCTTCTCATGCGGCGTGCTGCTTACAGGATGTAGATGGATTCCACCGAGTGCCCATTAACCGCCTGCGCGCCGTTGCGGGGGCGAGTCTGGACAGCGTCGATGATCAGGGTCTCGATCAACTGAAGGCCTTCACCCATTACACATGTCCCAGCTTGCCGTACTTGATCGCGCTGTTGTGCAGGCCTACCGCCTTGTGCACCCCGCCTGGGACCGCACTTCTAGTCGTCGACTCGCTGTCTGCCCTCGTGAATTATGCATTCCCCAAGTTGCCCGAAACAAGGGTCGTCATGGATGCCAAGGGCAATAAAGGTATGCCGCAGCTTGTTCCAGAACCGGCCCGCAGGACGAGCCTGACCTGGACATCAAGGGCCTTCATCGTCCGCGCGGAGGCTTCAAGTGCTCCAGTACATTGTCAGCAGTCTTCAGAAGCTTGCGGCTATGCGAGATCTAGCCGTTGTAGTTCTCACGCAATGCGCCACAAAGATGCAGGCTGAACGCGGTGCAACCCTGATCCCCGCAATCAACGCCAGCATTTGGGATCAGGGGATATCGACTAGGCTTGTCTTGTTCCGTGACTGGCTCCTGGATGGCATCGAGACCCGCGGCTTGCACTTTGCTGGAATCCAGAAGTTGAACGGAAAGGCCGTGCCTACAACGGTGAACAGCGCCTGTGCTTTCACGGTGGAAGAGGTAACTGGTGATGGAGTTCTAGTCTAAGACGCTCACTGCTAACTGACAGAAGTACGGCTTGATGTCTGTGGACTACGATAATACCCAACCTTCCAGGGCGCTCTCAACAACCCCTGCACAGAAGCGAAAGCTTGGGGATACCGATTTTGAGATTGCTGATAGCGACGACGAGGATTACGGTTGGGACGATGACGAGGACGCGATTCCGCCAATGCCATCGCAATGGCAAGGGAGCGAGGACCTCCTGCTCGTCCCGCATTCCCAGAGCGACGAAGACCCTGTCGGCGAAGAAGATGCTGCCGGTCCCCATGACGCCGAGAGCCGAGTATCTGATGACGAGGCAGGACAAGTTACACCTGATGGGCCGGGGTCTGAGACGCTCTGATTAAGGTTGGAGTGTTTGGCGCAGCGACAACGGCATCTCCCGACTATCTACGTTAGTAACCAGTTCGCAATCACTGCTCAGAGGCGGCTCGTCTGCCGTTCGTGACTGCGAAGGCGGTCGGATACGCGCTTTGAACCAGTCGCAGGCCGCTCGGTAGCTGTCGGGATAAGTGAGTTGTTCGAGCGCCAGATAGTTGTGCAGCAAGCTATCAGCGTTAAAATTCTCTCTAGCCGCTAGTCTTCGGTCCGGACGCGTCCGTCAGGCATCTCTGAGAAGAGCACATGCGCCGAGTTTCTCGATCTGTAACGCTCGGTAGCAGGCGAAGGATATCCCTTCGAAAGTCCGATCACTGTCGCAATGCGAGCATCTGCGTCTGCATAAGGGTCGCGAACAGAGCAGATGGGCGTAACTATGAGAGTTTAGCCATGGGGTGCCAATATCATATGGAGGGTGGGGTAACACTGCAGACTGACATTCTGAAGGCCTTCTCGGCGCCGTTGATCTCCATGGTGGTATGCCAACCCAGATTGAGCTAGCTCCCGCCCGCGGAACGGATGCAATGACAATCAATCGGAGTTTTAGATGAGGGTGCGGAAAGATTCGTCACGACAGCTGCAGCAATCCGGGAAAATCGTTATTGATGCGCAGATAGACTCGCCCAGTTGGGTGGGAACTGCAGCCGGTGAACATCAAGCCGGTTCAGCCTACAATCGAGGTTTAAGAAGGGTATGAATGCAAGGTAGGAGTGCGGCGGTACGGCCGACGGCCGAACGGCAGACTTTCTTTCTGGGGCAGTCGTGCGCCATCGATCTGTCTCTCGAAGCGAGATCGAGATCAATGCCGTCTGTTTACACTACTCGGGCGGGCGGGATCCTCCATCCAACAGCCGATACCTTGAATAACGTACAGATCATGGTTCGTCTCGAAGGATTTCGTCCTATCGCGGACCCGCCATGCCCGCATGTCGGAAGCGGCAGCCATTGAAACGTTTCGACCCGGATCGTTCGCGTGCATAGATGATCTGCAGCGGATATGCAGGCCTTCTTCCCCTATGAGTCCCACCACACCACCACACCGCTCAAAAGTACACCCCAGTAACACACCCCCTTTCCTGTCGCGGTACAAAGGCCCGTAGTATCCATCTAGGCGTTGACCAGAGTTGGTTGGAGCCCCATGGGTGAACATAGCCTCGAGAAAGGCCGGGGAATTGCACAGCTCGAAACTGCCAACTGCAGATACCACCATATCCCCGTCGATCCGAGTGCATCTGGAACGTTCGAGATTTGACTGTGGTAAAACTCGGGTGATGGTGTATGACTGTATGTGACCCTCGTACCCCAGGCGGGGTTGCGTGGTAGCAGCTTGAACGCTTTCTTGAACCGCACACAGCTACGAAGTATAAGCACATGTTATGCATCCGACCCTCTGTACAGCAATGTACCAACGGGCGGAGCCGACTACATGTGTCGACTCAATCCTCCCAGAGTCGAACCATTTACCCCACGTGGAGGCCAGAAGATCGAATGATGGTTGTACCTGGGAGGCCCCAGGTCGTCAGATTATGCTGGCAGATTTCCTTAGACGTAGTAGTGTACTACTACTTGGTGATAATAAATACTACCTTTGAGTAGGGCAACTCGCGGAGGCGGTGTACAATGTTTGGTTTTGATCTGGCGGGTTCTAAGTGCGTTTGCCCCTTTTAACCCCTTTTTACTTTCTTTCCTTTATTTTTATTTTTTTTTCTTATTTTATTTTCCTTCCTCCGTTTGCCTTCCCATTCTAATCCATGATATCTACCCTGTTCCAAACCCCGCTCCCATCCGGCTCGATTGCCGCAATGCTGTAATGCTATGCTGCAGTAGAACCAGCTAGGTCAAGGAACGAACAGGGAGGGGGAGATTATGAAGGCTACCTAATGAGCTTAGACAAAACATGATGTTCTTGTTCCTTGAAGTGTTACCAGTAATAAGGTCATTTTCAGTTGCGTTGCCTGTGGTAGGTTGCTGTATTGGCTACGTTTCACCTTATGACAGGCACCTTGCCAGAGCCAGCCGCCTCGGGCAAGGGGCCGCTTGTTCATTGGTCCCTGTAACTGCCTGTTGTTTGCGCAAGGCAGAGCCAGATACCTAGGACATGCCTGGGCGAGTTTGCGTTGAATGCGAATACTCCCGTCGCTACTACGCTGTTCCCGCAATGACTGTGTAGCAACATATAGTTGTGTAGCGGTTTCAAGCCGCCATGTTGATGAAGCTTGTGTCACAGTTACGGGCAGGCCGGGCCCGAACCTTAATGTGCTTTTGAGGTCGCTATCACTCAGGTTACGCGTGGTATGAGTAACGGGGCTTGAGATACTTCACCATCATCAGGCCTCAGGGGGGCCAAACACTCGCACAAGAAATACAGACTGATCCGTATGGAAGCACCAGAAACCCCCAGACAGTATATCACTTCTACAATGCCCTAATTGGCTAGGAGCTCAGAGAAAACTGGTTCAATGTAATAAGGGGAATGTGTCTTAGGGGCTTGTGTTGTGTCTCTGCAGTGCTGTGATAGGTACCTATGCATTTGAAGCCTCAAATGAAATCGCGCTTTAAGGGAATAACCGTTATTGGAAGTCGAGTCTCTATTGTAAATGTGATTGAGGCAACACTGCCGAGGATACCCTCGCCGCTGGTAAGATCAAACCGGGAAGTAAACATACCTACCTAAGGTGGTCGATGGACTAGAGGAGCATACTCTCAAGAGTTCAAGTTGTTCGATATCCGGGCTGAGTCTGAGCCACAGCTTAAACAAGGCCTGCGAATGATGTATTTGAAGTACATGCATATGGGCAACTAGGACATCATCATAGTTTTCTTCTAATTCTATGTGATAGTGCCAGCGTCGGTTTCTACACTCTTGTGGTTGTTTCGCTGTTTAAGCCGTTTGATTGTATGAATCTCTTCCATCTGGATATCGTTGGAGTTATTCCAACAGTTGATGATAGTGGAAGTAGGAGCGTGTCTGGCAGCACATACAGTCTCTATGGCATCAAGCTGTGGAAACAAATCACAGTGGCACAGTCCAATAGTGAGCCTAGGGAAAGGGCCACAACAGCTAGGAGAAAGGGTTCGAAACTGAAAAGAGCCGAAACAAAATGGCAACGAGGAAACTGCCGCCGTTGCCCATAAGTCTCCTTGCCTTAGGGGCTAATGGTTTTACTTCAGTACTTTGAAAGTACCAGTTCCAGACAAATCCAGTTACTAGCCCCTCATTACAGTTGACAACATGTGTAAACCTACTCAACTTCATGATAGGCCGTGACACAAGAGTTGGTGTTGGATGCTCAGATATTGACCCTAGACTAAACCTAGACTAAACCTGGCCAGAGCCCAGCGTCCAAGGTTTCCAGGCTGGAATTCTAAAAGAAGAGGGGCTATTTAACATATCTGGGTATGGCAATCACATGTAGAGAGCGTAAGTAATTCCCCTCTATAGAGCGTAAACGATGAATGAGTTGCTTGGAAATAGAACTGTAATTGTGGACGGTACTCGTATTTCTGCCGTTTTCTATCAGCACACGGCCCGTACCGTGACAAACTACGTGGGTACCTTACTTACGTACCTCTACGAAGCTAACTTAAGAACGGGCGACAGATTCTACTGAGGGACAGTGCCGTTCCGTCCATATAATAAGAGACCAGGAGAATACAGAGTGACTAAAACGCAACATGTATCCCTAGAGATTTGCCAGGTGGTTTTGAATCTATGAATGCATATTATACAATCTCTCTGTCATTGAAATGAGACTAGTGGTATGGAAGTGTGCTGAATTGGAAGTTGAGCATGATACAACTGAATTGATGATAGTTTTCTTGGCCAAGGGCTGCGAATCCCTCGGTGTTCAAGCCTCAGGGGAACAGGGATACTAGCATCGTTGGCTGACTCGGGTCAAATCACGTTCCAGCTAGGAAAATGACTGGAAGAGAAGTGAGAACAACTTGAACCGTAACTGTCACGGTGCGGTCATGCTCAGCTTCGTGGCTTAACATAGTGCCTTAGTAGCGTGTGAACCGAATGTATGTACATACCTGTACTGTCTCTATCAATAGTATTAGACAGCTCCTGGGATTCCTTCTCAAAGAATGGGACCTCTTCTTATGAATTCGCCTGTGCCCTTTTCTAGAGGGGCCTGTGTCCAGCTGATAGAGACTCGCTAGACTGGAAACTCCAGAGCGAAACTTCAATATCTCCCTGGTCACGTCTTGTAGTACCTATATATAGGTAGCTATGGATTTCTTGGCCTCATAGTCGGGAGATATGATATTGTCACCTCATGCTTCGGAAACCATGCGAGAGCGGCAAGCAAGAGTACCTAGTCTCCAAGTTAGCTTATTGAGACGGGTTCGGCGCCACAGACTTCTAGGTATGTACATAGACTGGAACAAGACGGATTTGAAGCAATGTACTGTAAACTTGATAAGAGGCTCAGATACACGGCTTGTATCCAGGGCATGGAGAAGAAATGGAGACGAGCAGTTCAAGTTTCAGTGTTCAGAGGGTAATTGAGGGTGGTGCTTATATCAGGTCGTAGGCTGATGTACCCAACGCTTCTCGCTCGGGTACAGGGCAAGGTTGACCGTTGTCTAACTTGTCTTGGCCCCGGATTGACTTTGAGTCGACCCTCGCTGCCAATGATGCCATTCCTGGAAAGGTTAGCTATAAGCAGTTAGAGCCGGCAGGACGGTGGGTACAGGAACGCCGAGAGATCTTAAAGCAGAAGACGCTGAACTGGGTCGTCCAAGCCCAACGTAGACCGTGGACAGGTTCCATCGTTAAGGGAATCACGGTATTATTGCCCGCGGTCCCGAGTCGTCATATCTAGAGAGGTTGTCCGTCGAGTGCGTATGCTGTACCTCATTCTGTTAACCCATCCTCATGCGTAGAGCAGGCGGGTTTCCTCGCCAAAACTGGCCCCACAACAACGGCAAAAAAAGGTCCTGTCTTCATGACGGCCGTCCGATTTGAACGGATGGCCTTTTGATCTTGGAGTTGGTGGGTCTGCATCCGCCTCGAAAGCACGGACCATGTAACTTAGATGAACTTGCACTCCCGTCGGTTTTTGAATTCGCAGCCACAATGCGAGCCACGGAGCCAGTCGATAACTCGATTGTGTCTCTGACGCCGCTTCAACGCGGCAGAGGCAGTGCTAACAGATGTGCTGTCTGTACATACCGGTCCTATCGTGCAGTATGGTATTGCTTGTCAGTAGAAATTGTTTGTTGACAGTTATTTGCCGTGGGCGGTTCTCTGAGTGATTGGTGCTGTCGATCTTTTCAAGCTGGGATCGCTGCACGAAATGCCCAGACTGAGATGCTTGGCTCATTTCGCACATCCGGGTCTAAAAGTTAGTGTTCAGTGTTCACACGCCATCTGATTCGATCCCAAGTAACGTTAGGTTAGGGGGCTTCCGAAAAGAAGTCCTGGCCCGAATGCATGGCATTGGCAAACTGAAGGAGCCCACGTCAGACATCGACAGCATCCCGAATCAGCACCTGTTGTCGACAACGAGCATTCCACGTTTGTTAGGCTTCGGTGGCGTGCTGGCGATTGGAGGAGCCTGTTTGGTTTGGGTTTGTTGGAGAGAGGAGATACGGCAGGTTATTGGTTGCAGGTCGGTCAGGAACGACGCAGGTACCGCGCCGTGCGCCCAGAGCGGCGTCAGTCGCTAAAATTAAGGAGACAACGAGTGGCTGCTTGGGTTGCTTGGCCTGCATGAAATGTACCCCAGGCGCAGATATTGGCTGGGACGAGACCTCCTCCGCCCCCATATATCCCCCCAAGATCCTCGTGCCCGATTTTACCACCCTCATTTCTCCCTTCCTCTCCTCCGCTCCCATCCGGCCTCCATTCCTCTTCACCCGGAACAACCAGTCGCTCATTAACAGAGTCTTGCGCTCGTTCCATTCGTTTCTCCTGCGATACCCGGCAACTTCAGCTCTACAGCCGTTGCGCTTTGCACCATTTTGCCCGTTCCTGTCGCAAATACACCGACCGACCTCGCGCGTCTCGTTTCAATTGACTGAGCTTCAATCAATCGACCAAGATGCTTGCCAAATCATTTACCGCAATGGCGGTTCTCGCCCTCGCGGCAAACGTCGCTGCCGAGCGATTGCCTTATCAGCCCCATGCAATGAAGATGTCGGTCCGCGAGCTGTTCGGTGTGATGCGTCGTCAAGACACCCCGGGATACCAACCTGAGCAGGCCAATTGCAACAGCGGCAGCACCTGTGAGGAGGCTTGCGGCGCGGGCTATCAGACATGCTCTTCTAGCGACAGCGAAATCCACTGCTTTAACCCGAATGCCGGAGAGATTTGCTGCCCAAACAAGTCTGGCGGTACGTGGAAACATCCCAAGACAGGGTCTAAAGTCCGGCTTTCTTGCGGTTGCTGACCACCCCTCCCAGCCTCTTGCGAAGCCGGCTACTACTGCACATCCGACGAACAGAACGAGACATGGTGCTGCCCCGAGGGCATGGACCTGGTCGCTTGCGCCGCCGCCTACAGCATTCCCGGTAAACTGGTGTCGCAGACTCCTCCGCCCGCGACCTCCACCTCGGCCAGCCCTTCCAGCACCAGCCAGCCATCCACGACCACAAGCATCACCAGCGAGGTCGTCTCCAAGAACAGCACCACCACCACCTCCAGCGTCAAGACCACCGCCAAGCCGACTGGCGGTAGCTCCGGCTTTGCCCCTACCAACGGGACGACCGTTTCGGTTGGCGCGCCCCCCGCTCCGACGTCGACCAACAGCGGCCCGGGCAGCGGCAGCGGGAGCGGCACCGCTCTTCCGACCGGCGCCGCTAGCGTTGTCGGACCCGCAAGCGCGTTTATCCTCCTGGCAGCCGGTCTTGCCGCGCTTCTCTAAAGGCCTCATAATTGCGTAGATTTGCTCTTGAGGCGGGGACCTCCCCGAGGGTACAGCTACGTTTTACGAGACATGAGAGACGACTGGACAGGACAGTCCCCTGCGCACAAACAAGCATAATCTACCCTTAACCCACCCTTTTCTTTTTGTGCAGAGTTGGGGAGTGTTGTTGCCACCCCGCTACGCTCCGGGCCGGGCCGCTATCTCTGGGATTTCGGAGTGGACAAATGACCGACATATGGCTGGCATGCGAATCAAGATGAGGGAGGGTGGAAGGGGCTTTGCTGTTGTCCATCAGCCGGCTGTTTATTTAAATCTGCTTCGACTTGATACTCTACCGAGACGAGACGCTCGGGCTTTGGTGCTTTTCTGCGTTGTGTGCGTTTTATTCTATGGAGACGGGAGGTTGGCTTCTTGGTTTTAATAGGCAGGCACAATATCATACCCACTTTGCACATTTTGTGGAAGTCTTGACGTGAAGTGGTACTGGGTGATAGCATCTCGTCGATCGTCAGACCTCCCCGCGATGGACAGAAGGAGCACAGCAAGTTCCTATCACCAGTAACTCACGTTTAAACAGACTATCGCAGATGCTCCCAATTACTCATTAACTTGACCGATGCCGGCGAGAACGTACTAGTACATGGCCATGTTTGCCTTGGGATATTGTCATGCAAGATTCCGCACAGTTGTGTCAAGGAGGTTTTGAATGAGAGTTGGGTCTGTGTGGGCATTGGCATTCCGGATGGGACTAATCAACGCACCACTAGACTCATCCCTGAGGTATACAGAGTAGGACATGGTCAGCACCTAACCGTGTCATCTGGCAACGTAGAACGTTTTCTGCTGCCGGCTGCCGCTGCCTGGGATTCGTGGCACATGTTTACTTCTCGCAGCCCCGTCGACTATACAAGTCTATTCTTCTTCCTCTTACTCACTTTCTCCTTCCAAGTGGTAGCACCGTGTTCACTCTTCTCTCTTAAAAAATAGATATCTCTGCTGCGGCGACAGTTACGAGAGCCGAACTTGTAAGTGCTTGCTCCAATGTTCTAATGCTATAGTATTGTAGTAATTTGCTAGGTAATCAATGCATGGGTTTCGTGGTGTAGTTGGTTATCACGTCAGTCTAACACACTGAAGGTCTCCAGTTCGAACCTGGACGAAATCATGAATGTTATATTTTGCCCTGGCATTCTTGTCACAAAGTTGGGTTATTTTTTGTTGCATAAAGTCCTTCTAGCCGGGTTGGGCAAACCTGGAGGTGTTACTGTAGTGTTGGAGGCTCCTTACTCTGTACTTTGCACACGTGCAATGTTTGCTCGATGTTGTGTTACGAGGTGTCAACAGGTCCATAGCAGAAGCCGAGGGCAGGGCCCGGCGGGACGGAGGTCGCGGGAGCCCGGGGGGTTAGTGACGGGTCGGGTTTGAGGCCGGGATGCATAACGGCCGGCAAACGTTGCTAGGGACAGAGGGGCGCCAAGGAAGTCTCACGTTCCGGGTCTTCACATGGATTTTGACTTTTGCTGTTATAGAGTGCTTATTGCATAGTCAGGCCATGTCGAATATGTCAACGACTCTATCGTGCAGAATATGCAGTCTCCTTCACAGAAGAACATGCAGAATGGCGGTGTTTGCAGTCAATGGGCGGGAATTATGCTGCCATCTTGTCAGTGGAAACTGTTGTGATTAGAAAAATCCTATTTATCCTGGGGACATTGACCCAAACACGAGCTGCCCGAGCCTCAGAGTTGTTCCGTCAAATCAAGAACTGCCAGGATGCTTCGTATGAAGTCTCTACAAGCTGGTTTCGAGGGGTTGAGTGACGATGTTTGCTCCCTGCTAAAGTAGAGTCGACGGAGTATCCCATTCTTTTTCCTTCCATTTTGATTGCAATCGGCGAACATCTCTTTCCATATTTGGTTTGTACCATACTATACCCCTGGCCGCTCAAGGGCGCATTTCAACGGTTTTGCAGGCCGCCCCCATGATGGATTCATGGCTAAGAGTCCAGTACCAGATTCGGCTGCTGCATAACCGTTAGCATTATGTATGAAGTTCATTGAAGTAGCGTTCGATTCGGGGTTTTATCCTTCCATTACCCACCATGTGCAGATCACGTAGAGTCGTAGACTGTGCATTGAGAGGAACCCTGCTCTGTTGTACGTTCTAGAACGCCGAAGCTTCTCCCAGTTATACAAGGCTCCTCCTGTCCTCCCTCTTATCCTTTTCTTGCCCTCACAGCTCTTCTTTCAGAACCGCCAGAAAGTCGCCCTTATCAATCATATTTGAGATCCGCTTGTGTTAGCCTTCGAGTAGGGGATGATGGCTGGTTCTTCGGTTTATCCAGTGTCGGGCACAGCCGATTTGTCGAGGACAGAAGCGCCCGTGACCTTCAAGGCGTTCCTACTCTGCGCCTTTGCCGCGTTTGGTGGAATATGTGAGTGTGTAATGCTCGGAGGGCATATACATGGATACGCTGACCGTCTCCAGTCTTTGGATACGATACCAGCTGGATGTCTGGCGTGCTAGGCATGCCCTACTTCATCACCCTATACACCGGCCTGCAGTATGACTACGAAGCCGGACAGCCGGTTGGTGTCGACCGTGCCGCATTCGGCCTGCCGTCGTCGACCAAGGCTCTCATCACGTCGAACTTGTCCTGCGGCACCTTTCTCGGGGCGCTCATTGCTGGAGATATCGCCGACCTAATCGGACGCCGCCCGTCCATCATCATTGGCTGTCTTGTCTTCACGATCGGCTGTATACTCGAGATGATATCAACGAATCAGTTGGCGCTTTTTGTGCTGGGCCGTCTGGTCTCAGGGGTCGGCGTCGGCTTCATTTCTGCCACCATCATCCTGTACATGGCCGAGGTGGCGCCCAGGAAGGTCCGTGGCGCGCTGATATCGGGCTACCAGTTCTTCATCACGCTCGGCATCCTGCTGGCCCACTGCGTCGTGTATGCCACGGCGAACCGCAACGATACGGGCTCATACCGCATCCCCATTGGCGTCCAATTCCTGTGGGCTCCGGTGTTGGGCGTTGGTTTGGTTATCTTGCGTAGGTTGACCCAATCCCCTCGAATGCATCGACCTCAGGGCTTATCATGGTGCCAATCTGTAGCCGAGTCTCCCCGTTTCCATGTCATGAAAGGCGAGCTGGACGCGGCAGCACACGCCCTGTCGCTACTTAGAGGTCAGACGCTCGATTCCGACTACATCAAAGACGAACTCGCCGAGATCGTGGCGAGCCATGAGTACGAGATGCAGATTGTTCCTCGGACCAGTTGGGTTGGGTCATGGATGGCTTGTTTTCAGGGGCGCCTTCGCAAGGGGAACTGCAATCTCCGCCGGACGCTTCTCGGCGCGGGCTTGCAAATGATGCAACAACTCACAGGTTAGTGGTTTGAGTGGCCCTATGCCCCTTCCCCGGCTTACCTGAAGGGAACCAAAAGGAATCAACTTCATCTTTTACTTCGGGACCACCTTTTTACAAGAACTCGGCACCGTCCCCAACCCGTTCTTTATCTCACTCGTCATGACGCTCGTCAATGTCCTGTCGACACCTTTCTCGTTCTTTGCCATCGAGCGTCTGGGACGACGGCCGCTGCTAATTTGGGGAGCGGTTGGTATGATTGCCAGCCAACTCGTGGTTGCCATGGTCGGTGTCACGGCGGGGCGAGCGGCGGCGCACAATGACGAGTCTGTCAAGGCCATGATCGCCTTCATATGCATCTACATCTTCTTCTTTGCAGCGACGTGGGGCCCTGTCGGGTGGGTGATTGTGGGCGAGTGCTTCCCGCTGCCAATACGGTCGCGCGGGGTGGGCATCTCGACGGCGTCCAACTGGTTCTGGAACTGCATCATGGCCACCATCACTCCGTACATGGTGGGCCGCGAGGCAGGATCGGCCAATCTGGGGCCGGGCATCTTCTTCATCTGGGGCTCGCTCTGCAGTCTCTCGTTGCTATTTGCCTACTTCTTGGTGCCCGAGATGAAGGGCCTGTCACTCGAGCAGATCGACAAGATGCTGGAGGAGACGACGCCGCGCCAGTCAGGCCGCTGGAAGCCGACAAGAACGTTTGCAGCCCAGATGGGCCGGGTCCGGAGAAGGCCGTCTAGCGACCGGAAGTCCCTCTTGGCCGTGACAGGAGATGCGACGTGGTAGCGTCAATGCCGTAAAACTATTTGGATGTACAGTACAGTACTTCGTAGTACTGTATGCTGTGATGTGCAGAATCTTGCAGTAAGGGGAGCCGGGCTCATGTACAAGTACAATACACAGGCCGAGTGACGTTGTCAAGCAGCGAATTTCCAGGTCCAATCAGGGGTTGTAACTTTTGTGTTGCAAAGACGAGGGGTGGGTGAAATCTTCGTGTCGATGTCGAGCATGTATGCCGATTTTTGATTGGCCAACAATCTCGCCTACTCCGGAACGAGCTGCCACCAAGTACGACGTGCATATTCCACCAACTGAGGAAACGTAATAATGATATCCCCACCCTCTTGGATGCTTGGATTTCGGAGGAACAACAACCTGAATGATAGGACCAAGGGGCCTCTAGCAACTTGGTACGATACCATGTTCATAGCCGTGTCCCGGGTAATAGTGATAGACTGCCGTAATCGAGACTGTAGGACAGCAGCAAATCGTGTTGTTGTAACGCCTGGTCGATCATCTCGTGGTTCTTCTTCCCACTTCTCGATCAAGATCTCGGGACGATCTTGGTGACCAAACTTGACCAGAAGAACAATCTTAACCTGATGATCGGACGCCGAGAACCACCAATCTTTCCGCGCGCGTAACCGGGTTAAAGACTGAGAGAATCCAGCCTCAGCAACAAGTGTGGGCCAACCGCCGAGAGAGGCACGCTCCGGGTCAGGATCGCCAGCAGAGTCGGCTTCCCCACGATCGTCTCTGTCATTTCCTCTGCCTCGATAGGTTGAAGCGCCAATATCACACCAACTGCTCTCTATCCCTCTTCGGGAAAGCTCAAATAGCAAGGCGTTGTAAATCCCCCTGTGGAGTGCTTCGTGTATCCGAGTTGGAACTGTTACGATCAAGATGCCTATGTTGGCGCGGTAATGAAAGCGAAATTTGCGAGGGGTTCGTTTTCGTCCGATTTCTTGATATGCGGCATGCGAAACACCTAATAAATTAGTATTCAGCATACCTATTGAAAAATCAAGCAGATGTTCCTGTACCTGTAACGACGAGATGATCACCAGAAACGCGATCGATTGCCTGGAAGAGCTCTTTGATATTGGTGAATTGTACGGTCGGTTCATCCTGTGATGCTACTGAAGTAGCCAAGGAAGAGCTTGATGGGGGAGATGATTTCGACGCTGCCATCGTTGACATGGGATTCGAGGTGGAACAGGTTGAGCTGGAAATGTGGTCGAAGCTCAATCACATGTGAGTACCGGTACCTAAGGTCACCTTTCTTTTTTAGCGGGGTTGAACCTGCCGTTTTTCACTTCAAAAGCCCAACATCAGCACGGTACTGTAACTCGAAGTGGGATTAAACGCCCCCGTACGGAGGTACTCCGTACAGTAACTCGGCGTGACTCACCCGGAAAAGCAACGGCCGTTCTGGGCAATTGATCATTATTCCACTGCCCAAATGAAGAAGCAGCTACACGGTGCTAACACATCGTGACTGCCAAAATGCGAGGAATACGATTGCATACTCTTGATGGCGCAGGTTGCTCAGATCCCACCAGCTTGGATGGATAAAAGACCTGCAATGTCTCTGACTGTTTGTTGTAGAGTTAGCCTTGGGAAGGAGAGACAGCAAGACGGCGTTGTTGGCGTTTTCACGACTACTGTAACAGTGTAACTGCTGCTTCGTCAATTGGTGCACGACAACGCCAAGTTAGTATACTGCCAAGTGCGAGCTCAATGACGTCCATCGCCGCCGAGTCCGTTTCGACCATCCTGGTGTCGTGTAAGCAGACCCGCTTCCACATTGAAAGTCCAAACTACCGCGAGGTGAGACTGCAAACCAAGGATCTGGAAATCTTGGGATATGCGTTGATGATTGACCTGCTTCAGCTGGACATTGAGGGTCTCAACATTACCGTCACATCTAGAGCCGCCGCAACTGGAAAGGGAAAGGGCAAGGGAAAGGCTGCGGCCGAAGGCACCGAGATATTGAACAATGCCAAGCTGCGTCTCAAGGCCGGCAGCAGGTATGCATTGGTAGGGCGGAACGGATCGGGGAAGTCCAGTGAGTTGTTTTGTTTGGATCATCAACCATGAATCCGGAAGCGCCCTGTTGACCTTCATCATTTCACACATTGAAGCCCTCCTCAAAGCCATCGCCGAAAAATTGATACCCGGAATTCCCGAAGAGACCCGTGTGTCTATCTTGCAGCAGACCGACCTGAGTGATGCCAACTCGGATGACCTCCCCGCCGATGGCTCCTCAGGTCGAGGCGGCCCAACCGTTCTCGAGGATGTCGTCGACAAAGCGACAGCCAAGAGCGAGCTGGAGCAGGAAATCGAGTGTGAGTGTTTGCGAGTGTCTTGTATTAATATGTACAAAGTAAAACAATATCTAACTTGGACCAGTGCTCTCCGCGGGGGTAAGCAGCACCGAGCCCTATGCCGCGCTTCAAGCACTGCGGAAATTGCGCCATGAGAGGATGCAAAAACGGCTCTTCATTCTCGACAAGGACGCCAGGTTGCGGAGCGGCGCACGAGGATTGCAGGCCCGGAAAGCACTGGTTGAGTACGAGAAACTGGTTGCTCAGTCGGCCTCGCTGTACGAATATCCCGGCTACCCCTGACTGCCACATGCTGACTGATTCCCCATCTAGGAAAGAGCAGGCAGCAGAGGACATCTCGGCTGAGACGCTCCAGACAGAAATCCAAGAAGCAGTTGACATGCTGGCCGATCTTCAACTTCAAGTCGAGCCATCACGGATCGCCGATACCGAGTCGCAAGCCAAGAAGATCCTGGCGGGTCTCGGCTTCACCGAAGCCTCCATGTCCAAGCCTGCGCGGAGCCTCTCAGGGGGCTGGCGCATGCGCAGCTCTCTCGCAACGGCCCTGCTCCAAGAAACTGATATTCTGATTCTGGACGAGCCGACCAACTTTCTCGACCTGCTCGGCATCATCTGGCTACAGCGCCATCTCCAAAGCCTCGAGGACTCCGCAGCGCCGCCCACCCTCATTGTCGTCTCGCACGACCGCGAGTTCGCCAGCTCCGTGTGCACCGACCTGCTTATCCTCAAGGACAAGACGCTGACCTACTTCCACGGCGACCTCCCCACCTACGAGTCGGCCCAGGCCGAGAAGAAGGTGCACCTCACCAAGATGAAGGAAGCCCAGGACAAGCAAAAGGCGCACATGCAGGAGACGATCCGGCAGAACCTGGCCCAGGGCCGCAAGAAGGACGACCTAAACAAGATCCGGCAGGCCAAGAGCCGCCAGAAGCGCCTGGACGACCGCATGGGCATGCAAGTCAACGAAAAGGGCGGGCGTTTCAAGCTGAACCGCGATCTAGCCGGCTACCACTACGCCACGCGCGCCGAGATCGAGGTACCGCACGACGAGCGGCCCGTAACTCTCTCCCTTCCCGACCCGTCCGACTTGCGCTTCCCAGGCTCGCTGATCTCCCTCGAGGGGGTGACCTTTAGCTATCACCACCGCCATCGAAGCCCAAAACCCCAACCGCCGCCGGTCCTGCAAGACGTGACTCTAACCGTGTCACCAGGCGATCGCATCGGCATCCTGGGCCTCAACGGCGCCGGCAAATCCACCCTGATCCGCCTCCTCGTCAACCCATCCAACACCACCCCCGGTGTGTTGCAACACGGCACCATCACCCACCACCCGCGCCTGAAGCTAGGCTACTACTCGCAGCACGCGGTAGCCGCACTACAAACCCTCGCGCGCGTGCAGCCCGACCTGACCGCGCTGTCGTTGCTCACGAGAGAAACCTCATCATCATCATCTGGTGGTGGAGAGGGGGAGCTGTTGTCGGAGGGCGACCTGCGCGGGATACTCGCCCGCGTGGGGCTCCCGGGCCGGCTGGCCACCGACGTGCCCGTGGCCAAGCTGTCGGGCGGCCAGCTGGTGAGGCTGGAGCTGGCGCGCCTGCTGTGGCGAAGGCCGGGGTGTCTTGTCCTGGACGAGGTTACTACTCATCTCGATTACGAGACTGTTTCGGCGCTCCGGGCGGCGCTGAGGGCCTGGCCCGGCGCTGTGGTTCTCGTTTCGCACGATCGGTGGTTTGTTAGGGGGGTTGTTGAGGGTGTGGTGGATGAGGAGGAGGAGGGCGATGATGAGTATGACGATGGGGACGGAGGGAGTGACGGGGGGAGGGCTGGGGAAGGGACGGCGGGGGGAAGGAGGACGAGGGTGGTGTATAAGTTGGCTGGGGGTAAGTTGGTGGAGTTGGAGGACGGGGTGAGGCAGTTTGAGGAGGGCATGGAGAGGAGGGTTAGGAAATTGATGGGAGGGTAGGAGGTGCCTAGAAGGAGTAAACGGTGAATTGGAAGAAGAGGGTGAAGTTCGAGATTGAGGAGTTCTGATTTGAGACTGTGCAGCTGTGAATGTGTCACTATGTATAAAATGCCAGATCAAACACCCGCAGCACTAGTAACACTGTCATCAACCAACACCCTTACTGTTTCGGTGGGCTCCTTCGCCACCGCCATCCAACCGCCTCTTTCAATCTCGACGATACTGCCGTCGATACAGACCTTCCGCCACCGCGCATCCTCCTCGGCAATCGTGACCTTGACCTCCTCCACCTCCTCATACCCGACCTCCTCCATACCCACATGCGCCCCGTCCTTATACGCAGCCTGCATGATTTCCATCGTCTTCTCCCCGCTGACATGGCCAAAATGGACTAGCCTCAACCGCCCATCCAGCGGCCGGCTGCCGGGGGAGATGGTGAATGTCTTTTCGAGGTTGGACACCATGGTCGCGAGGATGTAGCTGAACCTGCCATCATCGTCGTCGCTGCTGGTTATGCTGCGCAGCGGCGCGAAACTGTTGCCGCCACCTTCTCCCGGCACCCGCACTTTGACTTGCGCATCATAGGCGTGGGCAATCTTGAGCAGCTCCGCCGCGGCCATGCCGAAGCGCTTGTCGCCGTGGACGCGGTAGGCGGGCGTATCGCTCTCCCAGACGATGCTGGCGTGGAAGCCGTACGACGCGACAATGGCGCCGACAAGGTGCGTTACCGGCTGTCCTTGGCTGTCGCTGGACTGTGATTGTTCCTGGGCTTGTGGTGATGATGATGGTGGCGGAGCATGGCCGGCTACTAGCCTCGCGCCCGGCGAGAAGGTCGCTCGAAAGGTGGGCAGCGGGGCCGGCCGGCCGCTAAAGAGGGTGCGCAGCGCGAGCACGAGAGGCGACGGGGCCGGTGATGCAGAGTAATGCGGCTTGTGCAGGGAATGGAACAGGGCATTGCCTGTGCCGAGTGGGAGGAGGGCGATCGTCGGCGGGCGCGGCGGCAGTGGTGTTGTTGATGAGTGCCCTGCCTGATCCCGAGCGTGGTCCAAGCCGTTCAACATATCCACCACGCCACCATCCCCGCTCAGCAGTACCACTAACTTCTCACCATCTCCGGCACTGTTTCCGGCCAAACCCCGCGCGAGATCCCGAATAGTATTCTTATCCCGCGTCACAGTCAGCCTGTAATCAGCTTCACTCAGCCCAACGGCCGCCAGCAACGGGGCCAGCACGCGCTTGTAGAAGCCCTCTGCCAGACACAGTCCCGAACGGGTCGACACCACGACATGCTTCTCGGTAGTGGAGGATCTGAGGAGATGGGAGGATGCGGAAGAGGGTGGGTCCAGTAAGAAACGGGCAAGCAGCGGCGAGTCCTCGGGGAGTTGCGCTTGCGACGCGCAAATCACATTGAGGTTGAAGGGGGATTTCTGGGCATCGTTATTGGCGCCGACAGGTGTTGAAGAGCCCTCAGAGAGGGCGTAGATGTGGTAACCGGCGGCTGGATCTGGCGACTGCAAGATAAAGAGTATCTCCTCAGGATTGAGATTGAGCTGGTCGCTGTCTTCAGTATTGGCATTGGGATGACTTTGCTCTTTGGGCTCCAGAGACAGCGTCGCTACCGAGCCCTGGGTATCGGCGGCATTTCGCGGCGCTGAGGGATTTCCATTGGCGGCGCCGCGGCGCTTTCGGATGGCGCGGGGAATAAGTCGGCAAAGGACGAACATGGCGAGCAGGGACAAAACACAGAGAAATGGGACAAAGCGAACATGTGTATGTGCTTGTCAATGCATATAACCCTGTGGTTGTCGGATTGGATTTCTAATTGTCCGGCAAGGCCACCGGCGATAGGCAAAAAACAAGCCACAGGGCAGCGCCGAGCATTCACAGAATTGAGTCAGATCCGCTGCGACTCTGAAGCCTGCTCCGCTAACATTGCGTGATCAACGGGCTGGTCGCTAAGGGAGTGTGAGTGGGGTTGAGCCGAGGCAAGTGTTGAAAAAGGCAGCTGAACTTGTCATAAGCAATGGGGCGGCCGGCAACCGTACACAACATTCACTGACCTTTCCGGCGCCCGTGATTCCGGCACAGCAACCGGAGCCTTCGGCATCGGCGGGGCAAGCTAACCCCATCCGAGCCGTCCCGGAGCCGACCTAGTCCGGAGAGCGCTCCGTAGCAACAAGCCAAGAGCCCCTCTTACTTCCCTTTGGCCCGGTTCATCGGTCCCCAATTCTCTCTTGGATTCATTTGGTATCGGACAAGTTTTGTCTTGTCCGTGATGCGACCGAGTTTTTCATTGAAGACGACCTCCGGGACCTTGTCTGCGTTTTCTTCCTTGCCGTTTTCAGCCGGGCCTGTCCCAGCAGACGCTGCCTCGTCCTTCTTTCCCAACCCCAGGAGGCGGTACGCAATGCTGCCGGCCTTAATATTCTCTTCTTTGACGGGCGCTTTCTGTCGCACCCATTCCCTGAACACGTGCCATATGACGGACCACGGCGCATCCGTCTTCATGCTGCCCGGCTTGCAGTGGCTGCGAGTGACGCGGTACCCCAAGCCAATGAGCGCGCCTCTCAACGCGGCTTCTGGCGGGCTGGCGCAGTGCAGGAGGCCGGACACTTGAGCGGGGTGGAAGAAGAAAGGGTACGGGTCGATAGCCGCCAGTTCTGCCTCGGTCTTGCTCTTCTTGATTTTTTTGGTGCCGTCCCCGTTCTCGCTCGCTTCGGCCTGCATTTCCTCGGGAGACGGCAGGAACTCTTCCAGCGCCGTCTGCAAGACACCACGGATCCTCTCCCGAGTGCCATAGATCTCGGGCGACGCGTTCTCGGCCTCGGCTATCACGCTCTTGACAAACTCTGGCGAATGGATACGCCCTGCATACATGGGCCCGGCGAGATGCATGGTAGACCCGCAGTGCTCGCAGGATTGCGGCGCTGTCGGGGCCTTGGTGAATCCGTGTTTGTAAAAGATGCCGCTACCCTTCTTGTTAGGGGCCGGCTTGTTTTTCATTAGGAGCTGCGTTGTCCATGAGCCGCAACCGCCGCCGCAGCTGTAGACCATCATGTTCTTGCCGCCCTGGAATTTGACCATGGACGGAGACCTCGTGATGCGAACGAAGACTCGGCTGTAAAAGTCCACAGAAAGTGACAAAAGCGGCTCCATCGCTAGGCCGTACTTGGCGGCCGAAGTCTCGATGGCGTGCAGGATGAGCCGCAGGCCGGCCTCGTGGGAGTACCAGCCCTTCAGCGGCACGCCGCCGTACAGGGCGTAGCACTTTTCCGGGTAGCCGTTGGAAGCCCAGACGCCCGAGTCGGTGCAGGTGACACAGAGCAGCCCGCCGTCGTCGCGTACCGCCTGAACGGCCGCATCGAGAAAGGGAGCAGCGGTGCCGTACGGATCGAGGTCAATCACGTCGTACTTCTCGCTCGGCCCGGTCTTGGTCACGCCAATGCGCCGCAGCTCGTTCGCAATCCTCTGGTACATGTGGGCTAAGGCATCGTCGACGGATATGTGGACCTTGTCGACGACCTTGTTGTGCCTTGCGTTGCGCTCAATGGCTTCAGCAGCTGACTTGAGGATGTCGTTCGCCGTCACCTTTGTGACAAACGGTATTTCGTGGGCATAGCGGAGCGCGCGTAGACCGCTAGCTGAGAGAGCGTCGAGAACGGTAAATGTCGGTGCCACATCCTTTTCCTCTTTGGGAGCGTCCTCGTTTGCAGCCGGGGCTTCTGCTTGCACTTCTCCCACGGCTTCTGTCGGCTGCTCGCCGTCGATTGGCTTCTCGGGTACTTCCACTGCCTCCCCCGCGCCGGTCATCTCAGCATCTCCTGGCGCATTGGCCGACTCTTGGACGGCATTGTCGGACAGTTTTAGTGACTTTACTGGCCGATCACTCTGTGCTTGTTCCTTCCGCTTCCGCTTCTTTTCGGCGAATTTACCAACGCGTGCTCGGCTGGCAGCCTGTTTCTGCTGCATACGCTCCTTCCCATAAGCCTTGATCGCCAGGACGGTCAAGTCTCGGTTGAACTGCTGAATCGGGTTGTAAAAGACTTGCTGCACGCCCTGGCCATTCGCCGAGGCTTCAGGAACAAGGATGTGAGCAAGGCCCTCCTTGACCGTGGTGTAGACGACATTCTGATGCTGGACTCGCTGCCCTTCGGCGGGCGGGTCGTGAAGCTCGCGGACGATGGGCTCGGACATTGCACGGGCTTGGAGAGTAGACGTGGCAAACAGGCGCAATTGACTTCGGCCTAACCTACTCAATGTCTTGGAAATATGTCCAAGGCAAGCAGCCAGCGAGCCGGGTCGCATGGGGAGCAGAGCGGGCCAAAGGAACGTGCTTGGTATCTGCGAGTCGCGAGACTTGGGCTGCAGAGTTCCGCTGAAAGCCGTGGACTTTGTTGATTTTATTTAAGCTTTGGGATTCTGCCGGGCGGTGTAAACCATTTAGAGGTCCACTTGGTAGGTATGGCGTACCCTAACCCGGCGGTGTGACTGTCATGGACTCATGGTGCTCGCCTTGGCAGATCAACAAGATCACGGATTGCAAATTCTAATGGAGGTAGAAGCAGAAGAAGAAAATGATACAGTAAATACATAGAGCTGTGCTCAGCAACAAAGCAAAGTACATACGACCCCTTAGCTGCGCAGGTATCGAGACCCAACCAACGCCATCAATCCGTCCGCCACTGACTCGAAAGAGATGAAGAGAAGAGGAACCTGACACATGAAGAAAGAGTGTAGAGGCATGTCGTCATCAACCTTCCAGACCTGCTTGCAATCACGCCCAAGTGGCTAATCGCTGTCCTCATCGAATTCGAACGCGTCGCTCTCGTCCTTCTTGTCACGACCGCCGGCCCCGCCACCGCTCAGCAGCGAGTCGTCCTCCTCGTCGTCGTCAATGTAGATTGGTTTCGCCTTGGCGGCAGCCGCACGCCCGGGCCGGGCTTTTGTCTTCGGGGCCGCCACAGGCCTGACCGGCGCATCCACAATGTCGTCTTCTTCGTCAGAGCTAACGACCTTCCTACTGGGCTTGGCCATCTTTGCCGCATACGCCTTGGCAGCTGGCGAAAGAGTTTTGGAGGCGTTGGCCCTGGGAGCCGGGGCCGCGTCCGTCTTGGGCTTATTCTTCGACCCAGCCGGACGGCCCCGCTTCTTGGCTGTGGCCGGGACCACGCTGAGCGGAGCTTTTCCCTTCGCTGTTTGTGACGCAGACTTCGCCGCCGGCTTGTTGCTGCTGGCCGCGGGAAGATCCTCGTCTGAGAGGAAGCCGTCAAGATCATCTGCCTTTGTGGGAACGCTAGATTTCCGTGGGGACGACATTGCCAGAGCTTCATAGTTTGTGTCGTCGTGGTCGTCCAAGTCCATTGCGGACTTGGATGGCTTGCTCTTCAACTTTGTGAGGGCCGCATCGCCTGCCTCTGGCCGTGACATGGCAAACAGACTAAGTCGCCCGCCGCCACTGCTCGAGGTAGGGCCTCCTATGCCCTTGACCATGGCGCCCACATCGTCGAGCTTCATGTCATCCTCGTCGCTCTCGCTTTCCGACTCGTCTTCCTCCATGTACAGACGCTTAGCTTTGGATGCCGCAGCCCGCCTGGCCGGTTTTTCGATGACTTCATCATCTTCCGAAGCCAGCTGGGGCTTATCATCCTTGGTGACGAACTCGTCCAATGACCTAAAGTCGTCGTCCGAGTCGTCGCTCAGGGTATAGCTGGGTTTGGTAGTGGCAGCGGAACGCTTGTTGCGTTCTCCTGTCACCTCTGGGAGAGAAGTAGACGGCTGAGATTCTTCCTTAACAACTGTTTTCTTCCCAAGGAGGGCAAAATCGTCGTCGGACAAGTCCTCGGCCTTGGTCTGAGGTTTGGGTTTCGCTGTTGCCTGGAACTTCTCGGTGAACCTCTGCTGCGTCTTGGTCTCAACCTTCTCTACTTTGGGAGCCTTGGCCCTGGCCTTCTTCACAGGCTGGTAGTCGTCATCGTCTAGAAGACGGCGTCCCTTTCCAGCTCCAGCGCCGATCTTTTGGGATGCGCGGCGGCCCATCCTCCGGATGCCGGTTTTAATCTCCGCCTCGAGTTTCAGCTGGGCATCCCACTCAGCAACAAAGGCGTCAAGGTCCTTCACCCAAAGGTCCTTCTCGCTCAAGGCGTCAAGTTCATCATACTGGGCCTTCTTGGCTGCGATTTGCTGCTTAAGCTTCTCAAGGCGCTCAACCGTCAGCGACCAGATTGGCATCTATTCTCTGTTAGTATAGGCACGCCGCACTTAGGACAGGGGTTACACACCGAAAGGAGGTAATCGTAATCTCGCGCGCCGCCAGAAGCCTCTTCCTCTTCTTCAGCATCCTCGCTGGCCTCCTCGTCCGACTTCTTCTTCCCGTCCCTGGGAGGGAAGGCTTCATATTTGCGGTCGCGCAACTCCTTAACGAGGATAGCCTTCTTCTTCTTGGATACCACCAGCTTGCCGTCAATGATTTCTTGGATGAAACGGTACTGGTTGAGCAGCTTGCGGTGTTCCGCGTCGTAGACAGCGAGCCAATGCTTCTTGCGTTTTGAGTACATCTCGAGGCGGTAGTGGTAGTACTCCTCCATAATCTGCTCCGGATTGTCGTATCGTTGAATCTGGCCACGAGTGTTGAAGGCGACGAGATTGGTGGTCGTGATGGTCTTGGTGAGCTTGAACTTCTCCAACAACCCTTCCTCAAGCGCTGCCTTGATGTGCTTGTCCTCCATTTCAATGATGAAATGGACCGTATTGTGGTCGTTGAACTCCTTGTAGTCCTTGATAAACGAGGGTGTCTTCTCGCCACGGATAATGTCCTCGAGCCTGGACTTGAAATCATCAGTCCACATGCGGATTGGCAGCTCGGTGACGTGTATCTCGTTCGGATTCTGCTCATCCTGTCGGATTATGCCGTTAAACTTGAACCTATTGGGGGCCTCGACCTCCACCACGCCCTTCCAGCCGCGGAACCACGGTGTCATGGGCTCAAAGGGTTTTTCTTCCGGATCCGCCGGGTCGAGCCTACCCATGCGGCGCTTCAGGTTCTCGACGATGGTAACCGGGTGATAGTTGGGAATCGAGGTGCTCCAGCCCGTGCCGATACCATCGGCGCCGTTTACCAAGACCATCGGGATGATGGGAACGTATACCTTGGGCTCAATCATACGACCATCATCGTTCTGGTACTCGAGATTGGGCTCATCGAGCTTTGAGAAGACGTGCCGGGCAAAGGGCGACAGCCGCGTGTGGATATAACGAGCGCTGGCGGCATCCGAGCCACCAGCGAGACGTGAACCAAAGTTGCCGCTCGGTTCCAGACAGTTGATATTGTTGGAGCCGACGTAGTTCTGCGCCAGGCCGACAATCGTCTGCTGCAATGACTGCTCACCGTGGTGATATGCGGCCACCTCGGAAACGTAACCGGCAAACTCGGCAACCTTTTGGTCATTGACCAGGTTGCGCTTGAAGGCGCCAAAGATGACTTTACGCTGTCCCGGCTTTAGGCCATCTACCATGGATGGGATTGATCGCATGTTGTCGGCCATGCTGAACAGGATAAGTTCCTTGTGGACGAAATCATGGTACGTCTTCCTGCTCCCCGTCGTGTCGAGAAACGTTCCGGGGACAAAGTTACCGAGCCACTCCTTCCGCGCGTCCGCCTTCTTCTTGGAGAAAGCTAGCTCAAAAAGCTCCCGCTCCTCATCCTTGAGTATTTCAAACTTCTTTAGGTGGCGGTCCAAGTCCGTGAAATAGATCTGCGCGTCCTCGTTGGAACTGCTACCGAGACCCTTCAGGTACTTGTACTTCCATTTGTGCATCTCGTTCTTATGCGCCTCCTTCCAGCTCTCGTATTGAGGCAAGTTGAAGAAGGTTTTGAGGTTCTGGGGCTGTTTGGGATTGTTGCCTTGCCAAACCTTGACGACGGGAGTAATGAACTCCTGGAAGAAGTCTTCGATGCGAAGCAGGGAGGGGAACTGGACTTCAAGGAAATTGATAAGCAAGCCCTTGATGTGGCTGCCGTCGAGATCCTGATCGGCCATGATCATCAGGTGGCCGTAGCGGAGACCTTTGGTGTCAGTATAGTGCTGCTTGTGCTTGAGACCGAGGAATTTCTTGATATTCTCAATCTCCTTGTTCTTCATGATCTGGTCAAGCGAGGCATCGCGAACGTTGAGCATCTTGCCACGAAGCGGGAAGACGCCGATGCGATCAGGGTCCAGAATAGCACGACCGGCGACAGCCAAACCCCTGGCTGAATCACCTTCAGTCAGGATGAGAGTGCACTCGTGGCCTCGCTTCGTGCCAGCCCAGTTGGCATCGACGAGTTTCTCGTTGCTAATGCGTGAGCGTTTGTTGCCGTCGGTCTTCGCTAGCATCTTGTCCGCCTTCCTCTCGGCAAACTCCATAATGTTTGCAATGGCCTCGGACATCCTGACCTTCTTCAAAAACTGGTCGGTCAGCTGGCACTTGCTGCCAAAAGCACTCTGCTTGGTCGTCATATACTCCTTGGTCTGCGAGTTGAAGGAAGGGTTCTCGATCAGGCAGTTGATGAAGATGAAGATGTAATTGCGGAAGTGCGAGGCCTTGAGCGAGTGGCCCTTCTTTTTCTTGGTCAACTCCTTGCCCAGGGCGTCGCAAATCTGGTCGGCGATGTAGTTGACATGGGTGCCGCCCGACGTCGTCGCGATATTGTTGACGAACGAGACCTGCTGGAACGTGCCGTCCGAGGCTGTGAAGCCAATCTGCCACAGGCGACCATTCGACCTCACCTCATCAAACTCCACCTTTGCTACCGGTGCACTCTCCCCATCGGCGACGTCACCGCGTTCCTTGGCGATCGACTTGGCATAGAGCGCACAGTACGTCTTGAAGTTGAGTTTGAGATGCTCGCCGTTTAGCCAGACCTTGACGCCGGACACGGTGCCAGCCATGTCGTAGACGCGCCGGTAGAGCAGCCCTTCCAGATCGTCGTCGATGCCATTCTCCATGCCAAATCTCTTGTAGTCGGGGAGGAAGGTAACCTTGACAAAATCGGAGGACTTGTTGCTCGTAATCTTTGCCTTTTCCATTTTGCCCATATTCTCGGTCCAGGTCTGCTTGTACCGCTTGCCGTTGTTAGAGTCCTGGCACTCGATGGTGAATCTTTGACTGAAGATGTTGGTGAGCTTTGCACCGTAACCGTTGCGGCCGCCGACCGTCTTCTTCTCGTCGTCGTCATAGTTGGAGCCCGTGAGGAGATGGCCGAAGATGAGCTCGGGGATGTAGCACTTTTCTTTTTCGTGCATCTCGATCGGGATGCCCTTGCCGTTGTTCTCCACCGAGATCTCGCCCGACTCGCGGTCCACGGTGACCTTGATATAGGTCATGGACGAATCTCGCTGGCTATTGTCGGCGGCGTTGACGAGGATTTCGTCAAAGATTTTGTAAAGACCAGGCACGAAGGAGATGGTACGATTTTCCATGAGACGGGCGGTCTTGTTGAAAACCCACATCTTTTGATCCATGCGCTCGACGGATCCGATGTAGGTGTCCGGACGCACCAAGATGTGCTCAACCGGTGAGAGCTTCTGGTAGGTCTCAGTCGCTGTCTTCTTCGACTTGGGCGCTACCGGCGCCATGGGCTCGTCATCGTCAAGGAGCATCTTGTCGTTTTCGATCTCGGCAAGGGGCTTCCCACTTGATTTCTTCGCTGGCGCCTTTTTCTGCTTTTTGAGGTTTGGTGGCGTGCTTGATAGATTGCCCACATCCTCATCGTCACTCTCCGGTTTGGGGCGCTTCTTGGCGGGCACCTTGCCGCCTGTCAATGTTGTCTGCACCATTTTTCCAGCCGGCCTGCCGGGTTTTGCAGCCGCCGTTTTTTTCGCAGCCGCTTTCGCTTTGGGTTTCTGGGATTGTTAGTCTGTCTCCCGGGGCAATGAAAAGGAATTCGCGCCGCCTGGTCTCGGGAGCGGCATTCGGTAAAGGTTGGGACGGAGAGGGCAATAGGCAACATACGTACCACTTCTGGCGAGTAGGCGTCAGACTCGTCCTTGTAGTCATCAAGGACCGAGTCGAAGTCGGAATCCATGGCGACTGCTCAGACACACTGGTCCACAGCACTCGTTGTTGCAAGAAGTGAGAGGTCTGAACGAAGGGTCGTCGACAGACAGACAAACAAATAGGCAGGACCATGCAGAGAAGGGGTGGGGAAGAAAACGGAAAGGCTCGTCACAGTGATGAACAATGGATGAGTGAGAAAGCCAGGCACAGCTGAACCTCTGCGGTGCCGTCCCGCAATCAATTATCTATCAACAAAGGAGGGTGCAAGTGAGACTGTGAGAGGGAATGAGAGTGGCGGACAGACGGCAAGCACGCAAAGTGCCGTTGTTGTTGGGGTGAAATTCCACCAAAAGTAAACAAGAGAGTGAATGTTGTCAGGGTTTTTCCAAAACAAGGATGCGCGATCTGGCGACGCCTGGCGGGCCATCATTGCAGCCTTGGCGCGATCTGGACGTGTTCTTTTATTTATTGCTGCCTCAGGCGGCTAGCCAGGGCTGACTAATCTTCAGGCATCAATCACAGTCCCCGCTTTCCTCTCTTCTGCAACCACCAACACGAAGCACGCACACGAAGGCAGGAAAGGAAAGTGAGACCGACAGAAAGCAAAATGAAGGAAGGCGAAAGTGGAAAGAGTCAAAAATAGACACCGAGTGACAGAAGCATTCCACAACCCAAATAGGACCTCTCACAGGCGCCTAGTCTCTCTCCGCAAGCGATCCCAGCGGTCGTCCCTCCATCATTTCTGTTTGCTTTTCGCTGGAACCATCAGGCCAATTTTGTGCGAATCTCCGAATCGGAGGCATCATAAGGCAATTGTGCACAGTATCACCATGATGGCATTGTGCTTCCTTCCCCAGACAACCGGTCGACGGTCGACCATTCGCAATCCCCAAGTTGAGCTGTGATAGTAAGCAGGTCTTGAACGGTGACGGGCATCCTGCTCTTCGGATGCTATCTACCAAGACACCGCTATCCGCAACCCCAAAACAGAAATCAAGGCGAAAGCAATTCTCGAGGATGAAGGTCAGCATGGCACAGCAGCTGCATGCCTCCCGGTCCGTCTGTGAATGCCCGGCCGAGGGAGACAACTGTTTCAAGCGGCTCCAATCGATCGCTCTGACGAGACCCATCCAGAACAATAGCCCGTGATCTCGTCGCTCTGCACCTCGCAAGTGCCGGCGTTGACTGCCACCCTCGTCATCTCCCCAGGTGGTGCGGCTTGTGTGTGGCGAATGGATGCGCTGTATGCTGGGCGCGACCTGCTGTATGACCTGAGGTCTCCAGACAGCACCTGGTCAAGAATCTCCCCGATGTGTACAGCCGTGACAAGTCTGCCGCAGTCGCACCGGCATGGCCAGGACTCAGGAGATACCCTCTATCGACGCCGTGGCGTGTTACGGGCCACATTCGGACGCTCCTGATGACTGGGTCTGCTTCTGCTGATCCTGACCGGCAGGAGATCTACCGAAACCTTGCTTGGTTCGGCACTGTCAACGGGCACCAATCTTACCCCATGCTCCTTCTACGTAGCCTCGCAGTCCCGCGGCCTTGAATGGCTAGGCAGGGATACATACGTACTGTACAGTACATCGAACGGATGTCGACAAAAGACGCGGAGAGAGGCGGGCCCGACCACCCTGCCGTGATCGGCTGCTGCGTTTACAAACCGCTCCTCGCTTCCAAATACCGCGCTGCAGCAGATCGCCGCCACCCCTCCGAGTCGGTCGACGGCCTGTATGCGGAAGGGTTGTTCAGCAGCAGGCACCCCGTCGTAGAAGACGATTTGGGCCTAGTCTGTCTCCCCGGAAGCTCGATTTGGAGATTCCTCTCTATCTGTGCTGCCCTTTTTAGGGGCAGTGTGCCGGTCGTGCTAGGTATTTTGTGCCGGACGGCGCTGCCGTGGAGGGGTGACGGGAGGCTGCAGCTCTCATCACGGCTGGACCGGCAATCTCTTGTCATGTCCAGGGGGGGCGAGTCGAGGGTTCCATGTTGCCTAGACCACACGACAGCATCGCCGTGTTCGGTCCCCATCGCCGACCGTTGGCGCACTCATCAAGCCATGCAGCAACGAGCGGGCCAAGTCATGTCGCTAGCCTGTGCGCCACATTTTCTTTCAACCTCGTCCCATGTTCTCGACTCCCCATCGCATATCGGTCAGCTTCTTGGCGGCGCTCTGTAGTTTTCTCGTTGGCACTTCAGCACAGGGCTAGCGTCGACAGAGCCCACGTTGGGGGACAAAGAGACAACCAAACGCCCAGTTTCAAAGCTTGACTCTTTCTCTCCTCGGACACCTTTAGTGTTTTAAACCTGTGCAAGCGAAGAAGCGTGGAGGTTGGCAAGACCCAGTGCAGTGGCAGATACTTCACTCCGCGCCTTAACCACGAACGTCGAGGGGCAGGCCGGCGCCGGTGCCTCGAAGAGGCAAAGAACATACAGAAGCATCTGGGTGCTAGCAGTGCTCAGCGACCTCGGTCGAGAGAGAATACCAGCGGCCTCCACTCAGCAGCTGCGCGTGTCCGATTGCGCGACGCTATCCACTCTGCCTGAGAAGAGGCAAGCAGTGTCAGGAAACCAGAGTGTGGAACCTAAACCACCACGGGGCATGAGCCGGACGAGACACCCCATCTGCCCATTTGACCCTGAGTGCCTCCTCTAGCGGTGTAGCAGCCACGTGTGTCGAGTCTAGTAGTCATGTCCCAGTCTGGAATATCAACACTGGACACTTTTCCCCTTTGTTCTACATTCTCACCGGCCACTCAACCAAGTAACCAAGCAGCGCCCTCCTGCAGCCATCCGACACTCTGCTTTCTGTCAAGTGCTCCCAAACAAGCTGTATCCCTGCCTGGCTGTTCATGGTCTGGGATTTGCTGCGTCAAACTCATTTGCGTGTTCTTTGACCACAAAGTCGCCGCCGAGCAATGGTGCCTGTGCTTGCTTGGGAGCCAAGCCTCTTTTCATGGAATCACTGCTTCCCTCGATCCCTTCTCCGGCAGCTTGACTTGGGCGGCGACGAGGCTATACCCCAGGCTCAGCTGCTTCAATCCCGTCGTCTTGCGGCACCTAGGACATTGTCGTCGTGGGATTGGCACGTTGTCTGGGGCGAATGGCGGTTGAGGGGGGACAATCTCAGAAGACTGCCGCACCCTCCGTGCTTCGGTAGCTTACCACGATTGTTACAGCCTCAAGGAGTCACTGTTTACATCATCAGGTAACTCTTGACCGCCGCTTTACTGTCACTCTTCACTCTTGCCCACCAGTTCGAACCCCCGAAAGAGCGGTGGAAGGCCCAAACACTCTAGTTCTCTCCTAGTCGTCGACTACCTGGGTCCCCGGACAAAGGAGCTGCATCGAGAACGCCTAGCATACGGATAAAGTCGCCGGGGCAGCAGACCGCTGCGTAGCAGCGGCATTCAAGAAGAGGAAGAGATTCTTTTCGGGTTCCTTCTCACGGTTGCCGGCCCTTGATTCCCCGCCTGCTCGCGAGTGCTGCTTGGGTCCCTTTATTGTTTGCAAGCTGAGAAAGGATTTAGCCTTGTCTACTGGTTACGCTGGGCCGAGCAAGTACTTGCCTTTTTGACTTCATAACCAGCGTTTTCGCCCCCTCGCCGGGGCTTCAGCTCGTTGACGCTTTCCCCTCGAGTTGCAGTATTGACGAGTACATGGAACATCGCCCTTGAAGTTTTCCCGCCATGGTATCCGTAGCAGATCTTCTTAACCCGGAGCCCCCGCGGGCCCCGTTGCCCTCGTCCCGTCCGATTCCACCTTCACCGTCCCGCCGGCTTCCGCTATCTACCAGCGAACCAGTTCCAGTCAAGCCCTCGGCCGAGATCTTAAAACAACCTGAGAACGCGAAGCGCCCTGTTAGAAACGAGGTGAAAGGCGTCGTCAACTTTCCACCCTTCGAAAACTTGGATGAGGCTTCTCTCGCCCAAGTTCGCAGGTTCAAAGTCCATCCCTTCGGATCGATTCAGGACACTTGCCGGCTGATACCCTACATCAGCGGCAAGAAGGACTTTTTCTACAAAACCGGCCGAGAGGGCTTTGAGGGTAAGGTCAACGGCAAGCTGGAGAATCTAGCGCTGACCAGTGTAGCATTTCAATACGATTTCACGATCCCGGGAGACAATACCCCCTTTACTGTCATGTGGGACTACAACGTGGGCCTTGTTCGCATGACTCCTTTCTTCAAATGTCACGGGTATAGCAAGGTTAGTTTCTATTCCAGTGTCTCCCCGGCAGCCCTATTAACCCAAGCAGACGACGCCGGCAAAAATGCTCCAGCAGAACCCTGGACTGAAAGACATCACGTATAGCATCACGGGAGGCTCTATTAAGGCCCAAGGTGGGTTCTAAGTCAACGAACACCGAGGTGTTGTAAGCTGCATGCTGACCCTCGAGCCGCAGGCTATTGGATGCCGTTTTCTTGTGCGAAGGCCGTCTGCGCAACTTTCTGTCACAAGATCGCCGGCGCCCTCATTCCGCTTTTCGGCCCGCAGTTTCCCTTGGAGTGCATTCCCGACAAAGCGGTCGGGCATGGGCGCATGGTAATTGACCCAGTGATTGTCAGCCGCGCCAAGAGAGATGTTGCCACGCTTTTTGGACAACTTCCTGGCCTCCTGCCCAGCCCTCGTCCCTCTCGAAGCCTCAGTCCTCAACCGCCGCCTCAGCGCTCGCTGTGCATGGTCGGACCCTACCACCAGCGGCCCAGCTACGACCGGCACGGATTGTTGAGTCCATACGGCACAGACACAGATTCCGAGTTCCGTACCGGGTCAGAGAAGTACGCAGAGAAGCACAGCAGCCGAATCAATCCCACCCTACCACCATTGCAGACGCAGACTGCCAGTGGGAGTCCGTCTATTGCAGGGGCTCCCACACCAGTTCATTCCCCGGACATGCGATGGACGACGGTGAACCGGCCTTACCCTTTATACCAGCCCCAGCACCATCCTTCGGCCTACTATCGCGATGGCCCGGACAGGCAGCGGTTCGTCCCGGCACCGGCCTTGGCAGCCCATCCGTGGCTATCGGCCGTTCCGCGCTCTCGGACATCGCCTACCAGCGGCCCTAGCAGCAGTAGTAGCAGGCCACTCCACACTCCCAACCCCCGGATCCAGGCCTCCGGAACCGTAATCAAGACAGTTCTGAAAAGCCCTCGCCCGCACAGCAAACGTTGCTTTGACTACGTCGATGCCGACACTGACGAGGGGTATGACGCTGGGCGCGAGAGCCTGAGCCTGAGCCAGAGCAGCAGCCAAATTGAGAGCAGCCCGAGTTCCGTGACCGGGTTGTCTGATGAGGGCCATCACCAACATGACCACAGAGAGACGACAGTCATGGCGGCCAAGGCAACGCACCCAACGCTCGAAGTGCAGAAGGATAATGCTAGTACTGATGACGACGCGTTCTCGAACGGTGCCGATGATGAGAGTCATGGGCAGAATGGGAGCAAGCGTCGTGTGGCAGAGCGGGACGCGGCTATCATGCTGATGTCTATGCACTCGCACTCGCAAACTAGGCCGATGCAGCAGCAGCAGCATCAGGAGCAGGACCGGCGCCTCGGGAAGGAGGAGGTGGAGGACAGAAGCCGAGCAGCTAGTCCCAGTCGGAGCAGCCCGCAAATGAAGGACACGAAGATTGGCGGGTCTGGTCAGGCCGTGGCGGTCACCCCGCCTGTCTCGGAAGAGGTTTCGGGTTTAGGACCCACCACGAGATCGAAGCGGCGGCGGACGCTGGTGTGAACAAATTGTGTTCTTGTCTGGCTAATCTAGTTGTTTGGCTTTTGTTTAGCATTCTGGCACAGAACCGGAGCTGAGGTAGAAAGGTCTAGAGGAGTTGACGGGCGGTGCATTGGTAGTAGGTTGGGCTGGTGCGGCGCTGGATTTACAGTCGATTTTGCGTTTGTCGTTATCGAAAGAATGGACGGGGAAAATATTCCGTGCCGGAGTTGTGTCGGCTGGATAGATAGATGGTCTTGTTTTTGGAATCTTACACAACTACTCTCCTCATAGAGCATCATGTGCAGCATCCGCATCGTCAAGAGTTTGGAATCACGACTCGTTTCCTTCGTTTTATCCTTTTCTGTTCGACTTTACCTAACCCCCCTCCTCCCCCAACCCGCGCTTAACCTTCCATTCCCTCACCCACCCGTCCGCCTTGGCCCGCGGCACTACAAATACCCTCAGCAACTCATCCACCACTTCCACCTTGCCCCCGCTGAGCACCTTAAGCAGCGGCACGCGCTTGCCGACCTTGACCAGCCCTCCGCCCTGGGCAGCCTCCATGTAGCACTCGACTTTGGCGGTCTCATACTCCCCCTCCCGGTCCCAGGGCAGCGGGAACACATAGCCAAAGTGCTGCTCGAGCGTCTCGGCCTCGCCAAACCCCTTGATAAAGTCCGATTCTAGGGCTAGCGGGTACAGCAGCATGGTGGGGAACGCCAGCGTGCTCTGCGGGTCGAGCTCGTCGGGCACCAGCCGGACCCGCGCGTCCTCCATGTCGGGCTTGCCGCCCTTTGTGGTGCGGGTACGGATCCCCCGCGCCGCGAGCGCCGTCTGAAGCAAAGTCTTCTTGCGCCGCTCGAGGGCGAGTCGCTCCTCCTCGCGCCGCTGTTTTGCTTCCGCGGCTGCGCGTGCTTGGTTGATTTCCTCGGCTACGGAGAGTAGAGGCCCGTTAGACGGGTCGAGGCTCAAACCACGCTTGCAGGCGTCGTCGGCCTCGGTGAGTTTGTCCACGGCCAGCAGGGCGCGGGCGGAGCGGTACAGGGCTTTGATGTTGCTCGGGTTCAGCCGGAGGGCGGATGCGCAGTCGAGGGTGCAGGAGCGGTAGTTGCGCAGGGACAGATGGCAGGCGGCGCGGTTGAGGTGGAGGGTTTCGAGGAGGGCGCGTTCGGCTTCTACTTCTGAGGGGAGATCGGGGACTTCTTCTTCGTCGTCCTCCTCCTTTTTCCTTGGGTTGCTGCCTTCTTCCTGGGTGGATGAGGAGGAGGAGGCGTCGGGCAAGATTGTCACCTGCTTTGGCGCCTTCTTGACCTTCTTCTTGATACCCTTCGCCCGGCGGGTCTCTTCAGCGGCCAGGATGGCCACTCCCTTGGAGTAGAATTCCTTTGCGTCGGCCCAGCGTTTCTCCCGGAAGCACTCATTCCCCTGCTCCTTGAAGTTGGCCGCGTTCTCGAGCGGCGTGCCCTCGTAGGCAAGCGCCTGCAGTGCAGCCAACTCCTCGTTGTCCTCGGACGTGTCCAGCTCCGTCATAAAGAGCGGGTGCTTATTGAGGTCGTTCACCGTCTCCTCGAGCGTCTTGCCTGCGTAGAGCTTGTGCCCCGGAGGCAGCTCCGGAACAAACGATGAGATGTCTGGTTCGGCCGGGCCATTTTTGCCAGAGTCGTCGAGTTTGAGCGACTCAGCGTCCTTGGTGACTTGGTCCATTCTGTTTTACTGAAAGAAAAAAATCTCGATTGATGGCCTCTTTTCGACCGAGTTGGCCGAACCGCTCATTCAGATTGAGGGTCTGGATTGCAAAATTCACTACGGAGTCAAAGTTCGTTGAATTTCAATTGAGATTGTCCTCATTCACAGTTGAGTACCAACAGTGGATTTTCTCCAGGTTGAGGGCACTAAATAAGTGCTCCTTCCTCTGTCTGCGATTCTTTGAGGTTCTGTGACCCAGTGGCGAGCAGCGAGTTAAAATCTCGAACCTTAAGCGGTTTCCCGCAGCCGATCAAAGCGAGAACCCGAACGGGGTAAGCACAACTCGAGCTGACCAGCGATGAGGCATAGTTATTACTCCATGGTGGATGAAACTGTAAATGCATACTAAACTGAAGCATGGTTCATGTCTGCTGCTCTGCTCTGCTGGTTTTTTGTTTCATTTTTATCCTCTTTTTTTCCTACTGCGTAATCCGTCTTAATTGGATAGGGTTAGGGTTACATCTGGGTTAGACCCCTTTTTGGCCATTCATCACCCTGTCCAACATAACACGCTTGACGAGCACACACAAAGTTTACATGAAATTGAGCTTCCCTGTCAATCCAGGTCTAGGTTAAAATGTAAAATCAGCTAGGTAAGCGATTACTATACCCTTGCCGAAGAAGCAACAAATACCAAAACAAGAACCTCCCGAGCAACCCCGTTTTCAGCAACAACCCCCCTTATTACCTCCCACCGCCAGAAATCTGAACAGCCAATAACAGAGAATAAGGCATACTATCGTTACAACGGCTCAGCCTTGACATTGGTAGGAACTGTGTCACCTCCCCCTGATTGAGCCTCTTGGGGGTTGCTTCCCTCGTTACTCACAGGACAACCCTCTTGTTCGGGCTGCTTAGCAAAGAACTTCGCAAACGGCAGATCCGCCTTGGCCAAAACAGTTGCCATCTCAGCGCGCAGCATCCGCTCGACACGAGGAACGCTCTGGAGGGTGGAGCCAGCATCAGTCCCGACAAGCACCGACAGGTAATCCCGCGACAGTCGCCCATGCAGCTCTTGGATAGACTCCTCCATTTCGAGCTTCATCTGCTTGCACATATCCTCAAGTTGCTTCTGGACAACGTTGGTGGCGTCGCGAAACATGCTGTTGCGGTACGTGGTAACATGGCGGATCATTATGTTCTTCATGCGCATAAAGGAGCCGGTCCCTGTGGTACGGCGGGTTAGCTGGCTGCTGCCACGTCGATCGTCAGATGACACTTACCTCGCTCAGCAGCACAGCCATCATAGGCCGGAATCATCCCGCCTTGGATAACAGGTGTAAAAGCTCGATTGGCGTCGCGTTGGAGATTTTGTGCCGAAGCAAGCACAACGTTTTGATGTCAGAGAGACGCTGCGAATGAGATTGGAGCTGCTGAGCCAACATATTCAAGCCGCCGTAGTTAGTGCCGCGTTCCTTTGCCCGCTCAGTTGCCTCTCGGTGGAACGTCTCCAGGAGGGCCCGTGTGGTCCGGATAAAGTCATCAAAGCAAGATGGGAGGCGACGCTGGAAGGCGCGCTCCCAGCCAGTAGCCAGGTGTCTTGAGATGGGGGCAAAGAGTTCTTCGTTGAAATCTCGCGGGCCCGAAGCGCCATGGAAAACACCGTTTCGTCTGCATGTCGCCTTGTACGTCGACCAAACCAGTCCACTCATAGCTTTGGGGGCACCCCATGACGTGACCGTCGGCACAGCCTCTTCGACAGCCTTCGGTATGTAATGATCAAATTTCTCAAAAATGTTTTCAGCGAGATGTTGCTTCACCGAAGCAATGCATTTCTCCAGGGCATCTTCCAGTTCCTATTTGCGTTAGTTAGAGAGATCGTCCTGATAGAACTCGAGAAAACAGATTGTTGAAGGCTGACCTTTTCTATCTTGCTGAGACGGTTCCGCAACCGGGATTCTTCGTTGGCTTTCTCCCTATCCGACCAATCCGATCGTTTACCATCGTCAGTGGCCCACATCGACATAAAGTTGAGGAGCTGAAGCAGGTCATTTAGGAAGCGTCGCGAGTGTGCTGCCCGACCGGCCTCGGTGAGCTTCCTAGCATGCGCCTGCAGTTGGGGAATCTCAGTGTCCTCAATCGACTGGAATCCAGCGTTGCTGAAATCGTCCTTCCTCAGTCGTCCCCTCAGCTTCTGGTAAGCACGGCTGCTCACGCAGAACACGGGGAGGGATTCCGCGACCGCATCATGGTCCCGAATGTCCACTTCCGGGTCGAAGTTGGCCTCGTCTTCCTCGGCAGCATTCTCCTGGTCGAGTCTGCTGGCACGTTAGCACTGCGCTAGAATGGAAGGGCCAATTGCATGGGCACTTACTCTTTGATGCCCATGGCAAAATCCTGCTTTATTGCTCGTTCGAATAGCCGTTCCTCCCCTGGATACAAGTAGCTTTCACCTCGAAGTTCAGAACATCCCGCTCAGCGATAAGCTCCTTGATCTTGTTGCGATGGTCCATGACCTGCTCTTCGATCTCCTTCTTTCTCGCTCGAATTTCCTTCTTCTCGGCCTTCAAAGCAGCGAGCTTCTCTTCAATTTGCTCTTCAGTGAGGGGTTCCTGATTCCCCAGGCCCTCACCCGCGTCTTCATTCTCTTTATCGCTCGAGCCAAAATCTTCTGTATCTGAGTAATCGCTGTCATCAATGTCACTCGAGTCGCCATTTTTGCGGCTCCCCCGAGTCTTGGCTTGCCGTTTACGCTTTTTGCCGGGTGAGTCGTGTGGCGCAAAGACCGTGACGCCGCTGGACAGCTTGCTCAACAAGGCATCCCATTTATCCCAGGACTGCTCCGCCTTGTCAATGAGATCATCGCAAGCCTCTCGCTCGTCTCTAAGGTCGGCGAGCGCAGACTTGTGTTGTTTGATCTCATCGTTTAGTCTTTCAATCTCACACCAGGAATCGTGGATCTCGGTCTCAATGCCCAGACTCTCTGTTGTCTCGGTCACAGAAATGTCGTCCGTTTTGGAACAAATGAATGTCACGGCAGAGTATGCGCCGTCATACTTCAGTTGACGTCTATCTCAAGGCATTAGCATATGAGGGCTGACGACAGCGCCTTTACATACCTAAACGAGTCACCCAGAAGTGATTTGGCCGTTTTGTCGTCCACGGCACGAGTAATGGGAGCGACGATCCAGAGACCAGTACATGCCTTCATATAGTTGGCGGCGACGGCAGCTCGGGCTGCGTTTGAGTCCTGAACGCCAGGTAGATCGACCAAACAAGCGCCAGTGGCCAGAGCAGCGGCCTTTGTGTAGATGCGCACGACCTTGATAAGGGGCCAGTATTCCATGGTCTTTTCGGTATCTTTTTCCTTGCTGTCGCCATAGGTTTGTAGCTGACGATACAGACTTGCTGCAGTAGTAGCTTGAAGCTTCTTGACGGTACCGAGCACCCGTCGGACAGCGACGGTATTCGCCAGTGACTGAGGAGTGGCCTCTGCAATCATCTCCTTGGTCATCTTGGGGTAGACAGCCTTGATCTTGGCATAGGCGACGCCGCACTCGCTGTCTTGGTTGGTACACTCTCGCGAGACCTCGCCATTGCCGTCCAGGAGATCACTGTACAGGGCTTGCAGTTCCTTGGCCCAATCGTCAGCGGTGATGAACTCAACCTCAGCACGGTACAGCTCGTCCGGGTTGTCCGAGTAGTTGTATGAAATCTCTGTCGGAGAAGCAGTGCAGGCTCTCATGCAGTTGGTTGGCAGGAGGCTGTTGCATTGAGTAAGTGGGCAAGTTCACGGGCATTGGGGTCGGTCAACTTACCGTTCGTCGTCAAGCACCGCACTTATCACCGACGATTTCCCGGCTCCAGTGTTGCCCACGACGCCCACAATGGTGCGAGAGAGTTTAGCGAGAGCTTCGAGGTCGTTGATCGACTTGAGCCACTACGGGGCTTGCGTGGTGCTGAGCTGGGCACAGCCCTCCAAAGGTTCTTTGAGGTCCTGGAGAAACCGCATACCAGCGGCGACAGCATCTTCCAGTCGCTCGGGCTCAGTCGAGCGCTCAGAGACCAGCCGCTGGAGATGAGGGAGGCCGGTCTTCTCTTGATCCTCAGCCCCCGGTTTCGCCGGCGCAGGCGGGGCATCAAGCGCCATATTGTCCGCGGGCTCCGGCTTCACTGAGACATCCCCCGGTTCCGGCTTCACTGAGGCCCCGGGTTCGGGCTTCGCTGAGGCCATGACTCGGACAAGGCTTCGGAATGTCTGCAAATGCAGTCGGTAAAATGTCGTCCAATGGGACGCGTTCAGGTCATTCACCCGTCGCGTCTCGAAAACGGCAAGGATAAGGTCAGATCAGGGTCAGGCAGGTCTCGAATGACGCCAATTGGGTCTATAATGATAACAAAAGGACTTGTTAGCGGAATTGAAGTAGGGATTTGACTGGTTTTCTGGGTACACGAATGCCAATGCGAGGGGGTTGGAATTCGAACGAAAGTGTTATTCTGTCGGGTGACGCGACTTTACGTGCTAATGACTTTTGGGTCCGCAGGGGCCTGCAACACACGAAGCTCGCGTTGTCTCGTGACTTTGTTTGTTGTGATTGGTCCGGGCCTGGTTCCGAGACCAAATTGGGGCCACACCGTACTAACTTCTGGAAGGGTACGGAGGTACAGTACTAGTAGGTATATTTGAATCCACACTACAACTTGTGCGAAATTCATTTTAAGCCATCAATTCCTGATTCAGGAGCTTGTAGAGTAAAGACACTATAGTACCTCAATGCCTTCTGCTGTCGGTGATGCGCTGATGTCTGAATTCAACACAGCCTGTTTTTGTTAGAGGCGCGGTGTACCCCATACAGTCCCCCCTTGTCTGTTTTTGCGCCTGACTTCAACACCAGGGTCAGCCCTAAAATTGAAATCTCAACAGTAAAACGGCCAATTTTCTCACGAAAAAAGGGCTCTAAAGAAAATATTTTTCTTGAATAACGCTAGAAACTCTTTTTTTATTGCATTGAGTCAACTGTTCTAGCTGCTAAGAAGTACTTTCTCTAACTTCTGAACAAGGACCCCTGTTGTACTGACTGAAGCTCGGCTCCGTCAAACTCTAACCCTGACTTGACAGGGCATCCGATTGGCTAAGACAACTAGCCGTTGCAGTGATAGCACCTAAGGCAGTCCTTTTGGCCTTTGCCTATGCGTCTCTCACAGCTACGCACCTCCACTGGAGGTCCTCCAGAATCATGCTTGAATGCGATAAAAGGCACCACAATGCCACCAGGTTTATAATCTTCCCATGGCATCGACTATACTTAGTTGATGGACAGCAAGATAAATGGGGACCAAGTTATGGTACTGTGCGATATGCAACAGGCGGGGACCTGGAACGGGATCGGCTCCAAGCTCATGCAATCCGTTGGAACATCATCTTGACTTCCTCTCTAAACTTCTCCCGGATGACGATGTGGAAGATACGTCCCGCGCGGGGCAATTCGCCGGACCGGACAAGGCCGGGACAGCGGAGCCGGCTTGACTGAGATGGGAGAGCGGAGCTTGCCCTTCCGAGGACGACGGGCGGTTTTAAGCCGACATGGGCCCGCATGCTAAGACGGCGGCTATCAATCTTCCAGAAGCTGATGGCGATATCGCAAGAGCTTCAATGGCATGTTCCACATTTTTTTTCTGAGCACGTAAGGCTTGAGTTCCATATGTCCGCCAGGTCATGGCCTAGAGGGGCAACGGACAAAATCAGCCCCATCAATGGCCAGTCGTCTCTTGGCCCCAATGGCGCGCATGTCATTCCCAATGTTCACCTGATAACATAAGTATATACTGGGACTTTTAACACAAGCCTTCCTTTCTCAACGTCTCGGTTACTCGCAACTTTCGGGGTAACCATAGGGAATGATGCTGCCGTTCGCTTCTCTGGCCGTCTTCGGCCTCGCTTTGTTTTCACACGTCTCCGCGACTATCTTGCAGAACGGTCAAGTTAAACCTACCAACTATCCAGACACCCGCATCGACCTGACAGACTACTCCTTCCAAACATATCCCGCAAATGCCAGCGAGATCTCGTACAAGGGCCGATGGGACTCTAAACACGTTTCCTGGTGGTCGTATGTGTCGCCCTCCGGGTCGAGTTCCGGTAATCTGGGAGGGCAACGAACTGACAGTTGGAAATCCATGTAGCGCTCCTGGCATTAAATTTGGCTACACGGGACAGACGGTAGCCATCTCTTTCGGCAACCTGACTAGCGATGGTGTTCTCGTCGGCTATCGCATTGGAGGACTCGATTGGTACGTGCTTCTTAACCTGAGGCCAACTGGAATTGCAGACGTCCGTTTTGTTTTTGTTCTCTGGACTGGATGTGACACCAATGGGCGTGAGTTACTAGTAATTGGGCTGACACCATGGTTAGGATGTTCACCAACATCACAGCGGGCGCCACTCATCTGCTCGTGAGCCCAGACACTCCGGGATCCAACCTGACCGGTCCTATCAATCCGTGGACCTTTGAGCTGCGGGTGACCAACTGGGCGTACGGAGTGCAAATCGACGCTGTCCATGTCGATGCTGGCGAGAAGCTTATCAAAATCCCCGACTTTGACCGCCGGATCGAGGTTATTGGCGACAGCCTCGCCGCCGGAATGTATACATCGTATGAAGGGCTATCCAGCTGGGCCTAGTATGTTCGTCCTCAAGCAAAATCCGTCCCAGCCTGGATCAAAGCACAGGCTGTGTTTGCAACTCAAGCCCCTGGCCCACGGAACCGCAACTGACGTGAGAACTGAGTAGCGGCCTCGGCGCTGGATTAGGCAACACCGAGTACTCCGTGACGGCTTATCCCGGAATCTGCGCGGCAGACCAGAATTGTTGGGGTAACCCGCGGGGACAAGTTCACCAGTGGTTCTATACCTCTGACACGAGCTACCGAGCGTCTGTAATGCATGGTGGTGAGTTGGCGCTGAACTTTGTGTTATTGACCGGATCGCTCCGGTGTCTCTCTGGGTGGGGGATTTGACACTCAGTCTGCTACAGATAATCCGGAGCCGTGGGATTTCAGCAAACACCCAGCCGCTGACCTTGTTGTCATCAATATCGGCACAAATGACAACAACAAAGCGAACAATGTCTCCACCGAAGAATACATTGATGCCCTGACCAAGATTATTCAAGGCATCCATGGCAAGTGGCCGAAGGCCCAAGTTATCGTAATGGTTAGTTCGGCCTTGCCATGGACCTGACGCTGTTACAGGATGACAGCTAACGTGAATCCTCGGGTCTAGTCGCTTTGGCTCGGCTTTTACCAGTCTGGCAACACATACTTGCCCAACGCCCCGGAGGGTTGGGTCAATGAGATTTACCAAATGGTCAAGTGGTGAGTTGGGCTGTTGCATCTGTCCAGTGGCCGAGCGGTTACTTTAAAAATGCCCTGTTCATGCCCGGCAAGGAACTGATGGGAGACCGCAGGTTCAACTCTGATGACTATCTCCGCAACCCCATCGTCTATGACGGCGTCACCAAGAAAACCTCAAGAAGTGGCAAGAAGGCGAAACCGTTCGTCCATTACTTCAACACGACGGGTATCATGCAGCACAACGATATCGCGCCGCAGTGGCACCCGACGGATGTAGGAGCCATCAAAGTTGCCAGCCACCTGCAGCAGTTTATCAGGATCAAGTTTGACTGGGACCTCTATGCCACTGGGCCAGAGTGAGTACCCTATTCGCTGCTGCTCTTCAGCAACACTCTCCCCTCATCTTCGTCTCTCTTCCATACATGTGAAGTTGACAAATCACTTTAGGGTTTTCCATGACACGCTATACTGGAATGATCAGTCGGGCTACTGAGGTTGCATGGATGGTCAGGGGTCCCAGGCCGCCACCTCGTTGGATGTACCGTTTGTATCTCCGTAAAGCTCCTCCAAACTGACCAATCGTATTGTACAATTCACCCCTACACTATCCGTAATGCGAAGGCAGCTGCTTACGGAGACTGATTGATACAAACGCCCGGGCCATGCAACCTTGCTGGTCCCTGACTTTTGCTCAGCCGTATCTTCCGGATAGTGTAATCTGCATCACAGACTGATAACCCCTAATGATAGAGATAATTGTCTTGTTCGCTTTAGAGATCTGGCAATACCAGTCCTTGCTTTGTAGCGTAGCAGCTTGAAATTTATGAGGTAGTTGGCAGATCCTAAGGGGTACGGAGTACTGTATCCGTACTTTACTGATCCAAGCCCAGGGCCCTGTGCTGACCTGACCAGTGCCCTGTGCTGACCTGACCAGTGCCCTGGAGCTGACCTGACCAGTCTTCCATCCTGCGTGCGATACCTAACATTTGGCGACCAGAGGTAAAATGTACTAGGTAGTGGCAAAGGTTTGGGGTTGCTTCGGTGGTCTGCATACCTGCGTTACACGCTGAGCTGTGCGGTCTGCTCATTGGTAAGGATTCGAGCAGCGCTGTCTCCCGGGTCATGGAAGTGTCTTGAGTGCTCTGCTTTGGAGGCCGTTGGAAGGATATGTAAATATGGACGCGGTTACGCCGCGTGGTGTGTTTTCAGAGTGTTTGAATTGGTTGAGCGTCGAGAAAAAGGAAGCGTGGATACGTATGAGTCAGATTGATTCATGGTCGAAGGAGGGTGAGGAGGGAAGAGAGAGGGGGGGGGTTTATAGGTAGCGCTAGCGCGGTTGCTCTTGTTGGTGTTGCTGGGAAGGTTCCATCCACATACACTGTACCATAGCTGCAAAATACGTACGACCACAAGCCGTGTTCAGGTTCATTGAAAGAGTCAACAATTAGCAGGCTGCCTGGTAACGTACCTTAGCATAGGTGTATTACTTGCGTCAAGTCCCTCGAGAACGCAAATGATACAATATCCCCCTGGTTTGTTCGCTAGCGCCTGACTTGAAGACAGGGGTCAACCTCAAAAGTCAGATATCGACAGTAAAACAGCCACTTTGCTCATGGGTATAATAGGTAAATAAAACGACTATTTTGAACATTGCTAGATGCTTGATTTTTTTTGCGTTGAAGTATTCCCTCTGGCTGTTGAGCTGTATCTTTTTGAAATTTGGACCAGGACCCCTGTCCTGAGTTCCGCGCTAATAAACAAACAAGGGTTGTATTGTAAGTTGACCTGACCAGTCTCCCCCCGCCTGTTGACCAGACAGGGGTCACGGCTTGCGGTCAGAGACTCAGAGCGCCTGAGCGGGGAACAGAAGACCCACTCGGCATTGGTCAGGTCACACCCGCCAATCGCACATCTCTGTCTGGCGGGGCCATGCCACCCAAACACATGCTCACCTCAACCAACCTCAACCAGAGATCTAATTCCCAAGCTCACAGCAGAACCGGCCAACATGTCGCACATGACGAACCCGCTGGCCACGCCAGAGCAATTATTCCAGCGGCGCTCCTTCGGCGCCCTCCCGCTCGAGCTCCAAGACGCCATCTTCTTTGCGGCGCAATGCCTCACCCAAGCCGCCGGCATCCTCCTCCAGCTGCCGCAGTCCATCACGGCACAAGCCAACGTCCTCCTAGCGCGGTACTGGCTCGTCGAGCCGTTGATGGCACATGAGTTCAGCGTAACCCTTCCCCTCTTATCCTCTTGGCAGCAACCTCCCGTCTTCCTCCCGGCCTTTGTCTAACAGAAATCGCAGGATGTCTCCGCAGCAGCCATGTACCTAACCGCCAAACTCTCCGCCTCCCCACGCTCCCCGAGAGACGTATGCAACGTCTACGCCTACCTCGTATCCCCAGCCTCAACCTTCTTCCACCCACTTCACCAGCCCCTGGCCGCGGCCGCGGCGGAGAACAACCCGCCAAAATATTGTTTGTCGGAATCGCAGTATCAGTCGTTCCACGCGCGCCTGCTGGCCATCGAGGCGCGCGTCTTCTACGCCCTGTCCTTCAACACGCACGTTGCTCTCCCTCACCCGCTGGCCGTCACCTATTTGCAGGCGCTCGATTTTCTGAACATGCCCAAGGAGACGATCGCCAAGCGAGCCCTAGCCTACCTCAACGCCGCGGTGCTCTCCCCACAAATGCTCTACTGCACCAGCCAGCCCAATGCGCTCGCCGTCGCGGCCATCTACAACGCCGCCCGCGACGTGGGCGCCAAGATGCCCGAGTGCGAATGGTGGGAGGTTTTTGATGTCGACAGAGAGGAGTTGGGTTTCTTGGTTGTGGGCATGAGGAGTATTGAGGGGTGGGGGAGGAAGATAAGGGGCGAAGAGGAGCCGATTAAGGGGTGGAAGGGCAAGGGAATGCTTACGAGGCGGATGGTGCAGGAGGAACTGAGAAGGAGGGGCATTGAAGAAGTTGGAGAGGAGGGGGACGATGTGGAGGCGGATATGGCTAGGAGGTTGGACGAGAGGATGGCCGAGCTGGAAGGGGGAAGCTGATTTGTTTGATACGTCGCTATTTCAGCGGCGTCGGACCAAGGTATCTATTACAGGCTGAATCTAACCTTGAAAGAACGGCTCCTTCGACATTCGCAGATTCGATCTCACCTCGCGTCCAGGCATCATCACACCTCCTCCTCTCCCATCCAATCCCTGAGCTCCTTCACGGCATATCCGAATTTGAAGATTTCGGACTTCAGATGCTCCCGCCTTCCCTTGGTCGGATTGTCTTCGCCCGCAATCTGGTTCAACTGGTCGTCGCTCAACCGGGCGATTGTGGCTGGTCGGATGATTTGCAGCGGACTTTCGGGACCCCTAAGCAGGAAATGGTTGATCGCCTGCCTGCAAACGGCGTCTACTAGCCGCTTGAGCGAGACTATGTAGTAGCTCCTCAGAACGTCATCCATGTCCTCCGCAACCTGTTCGGCATCTGTTTTACCTGTCACCGGGTAAACCGCTCCCGGCTTGATAACTTGCTGGTCAGCTGTCGCTGATGCATCCTGAGTTCCTTCGGCCAGCCGCATCGCGCGTGCTCCGCCGAAATAGGTCTCATGGAAAGGCTCGACAGCCATAGGCAGACTGTTCAACTCGACGTCGATGAGAAAATCGGCGTGACGAATGGCCCGTCTATATTGCTCCAGGAGCTTGTCTAAGAGGATGGTTCCCCAAATTTCTTTGCGGATTCGCGGATCTCCAGCAACGACTTCGACGAGTTTCCTCACGAAGCCATGGACTGTGACAATCATAGCTCCCATATGCCCATCGACAATGGAACCCCACTTCTTCGCTTGTTCTCTGAACAGCGCGCCAAGAAGGTTTTCGCCTAACTGCGCCATACTGTTAGCTCGAGAGGTCAGCCTGCTGCTACGGCTCAAAAGCTTACAGTCCCGAGCTCCGGGCTTCTCTTCTCCTTGTATACCGTGGTCATGTGCTCCGCGATCGATTGGCCAGACGGGCCAGCGCATTTGAGCTTGCTCGTCGGAAGAATGCCCCTAAGCTCTGGATACTCCGAAACAACGTTGTAAAGATTGGCCAGCGCAGTCTCGTACTCCTCAACGGCCTTGCTCACCGAGACCTGGAAAAGGTCGGTCTGGAACCTTGCCGTATGCCCTTTCTCCGCCATCAAACTCGAGAAGCCGTGATTTAGGGTGACAACCTGATCAATTAGCTTTAGACCGGGCTCCTGACTGAAGACAGCGTTGGCATAGCGTCCTTGGAGCGCATTGCGGGTGATCTCCTCAAAACGGCACGCCAGAAGGGTGAGGTACTCCCGCTGGCTGGCTGGAAGGTTACGGGGAGGGCCCATCTCCTCCAAGGCCTTGCGGCTGTCCTCCAGCTGCCCCGTCAATTTGATGCTCTGTCTCAGCAGCTCCTGCCTATCAAGGTTGGCGACCAGGCGCCGGAGTTCATTTCGCAACGTATCTACGCCCGTGCGCCGCAACGCTGCGATTGCTGCCCACTCAGGCTTCTGGAAGAGCTGTCTCTCCTTATTTTTGCACTGATCCAGGCTGAGACTATCTTCGCCGGTGCAACGGTTGCGTACAACGAAATAGCCCAGCGGCAAGGAGCTGCCGCTCACGAGCTCATGAAGCGTCCGGAAGACGTCCTTATCGTGGACAAGATCGGCTTTAGTCAGTACGCCGATTGTCCTAGTGCCTTCGGGGTCAGCATCCCTGACAACCTTCAGGATGTTGTCCGTGCTCCCGATAGCAAGACAAGACATGACGACGAGGATTCTAAGAAACGCGGTTATTACTATGAGCAAGAGCAGGGTTTAGGATCGTGTGTGGTCTCACATGACATTCTCATTTTTCAAGATTTTGCAGAGGTTCTCAAATACCAACTTGTTCTCCTCCTTAACGTGGCCTACAACACCCCTGTTAGATGCGGCCACAAACTGTCCAGGGTGGAAGCTCGCCTTCCTCGGTCACGACACAGGCACCAGGAATGTCATTGAAAGTGAGCTAAGGCTCCTGCTACGGTGTCAGTGCTATTGTCAGCCTGGTAATTCAGAAGAAAAACTCACCTCGGGTCCCTTAAAAGGGACCTTCAAGGTGTCACTGCTCAACATAGGCAGATTGCTCTCCGATGGGGTTTTGTCGAAGCGGATCCCCGTGAGCTTCTCAGCCTAGGAATTAAATTGAGCATTGTCCCGCATGTCAGAAAATAATGGAAGCTCAGTTTTTCAATAAGGCTGGCGAGCCTACCCTCACTGACTCTACCTGATTCCCATTTACGAAAAGCCTGCAGCTTCTCCTTTTTCGACCGGACTTCTTTGTGATCCTGGAATGATGGAGATGACAACTTCACAACTCGCCTGATGTTGGGAATTGACGCTCGTTATGTATTGGGTGCCGATTCCTTGACCTCGCAAGAAAGAACAGCCAGTCAGGCGCTCGAGTAGGGAGCTCTTGCCGGAAGATTGCTCGCCAACGACGATGATCTACAGAGAAGTTAGGTTCTGCCGATGTGACGGCTTCCCATGTGGGCGTTTTTTACCTGCACGCCGACGGGAATGCCAAGCATGCGCAGACTGTTTTGCTTTTTTAGGTAGACGTGGTTTCCTAGTCCTCCTAGTATCGACTGCCTTTGAGACGAGGTTCCCATCTTGGCCTTATACAGAGAGTTGGAGGGTTCAAGTCGAAGGCTGGGGGGAAAGTACGGGTAAGAGGAATGGGAAAAAAATGCCACGCCAGTTGGATTGGAGAGTACAAACCCAAACGTCGAACTCGGAGCGACATAGCTGTCCGCGAAGTAAGACAGGAAGGAACGACACAAGCAAGGCCAGAACGAAGGTCCGAGGGAAGTCTCAATTCGATTGCTTCAGTTAGCGAAGAAACAAGTGGCGGGAAGGAGCGACACAAGCACTGCCAGAAAGAAGTTTTGAGGGAAAGCTCAAGCTTTAATAATCCAATAGAAAAACCATCTAATCTTGGTGCGGCCGAGTCTTGCCAAACATCGCGATACACCAGCCAGATCATCACCAATTCGAGGAGCAGTAAGTAGTGAAGTACACACTTCCCAAACAGTTGTGTTTTATTCGACTAACTCTTGTGTGCTTTAGAACCTTGTACAAGTCAACTACCGCAAGGTGAACATTAAGTACTGAAAGAATATTACAATTTCCTACAGGTTCTGATCCGCACCTCCAAGATCACTCAAAATCTTGATACAGTCAGACCACCGCCCACACCAACAGGGAACATTTCACGATTCGGTCACGGCCCAACCATAAGTTCGGGTTTTCACCGTGATGGTGCCAACGTAGTTGTTACTGGTTTCTTTGGGGGCTAATTTGGTTTACCAACCAGGTGTATCCAAGCTCAAGGTCTCGATTGCTGAGGTACCTCACCTTGTGTCTGAGAGTGGTGATAATCTTCGAGTCCATCATGTCTGTATTTCCTCCTCTTTTCTTCAGTGACTTGTACCATAAACACCTACCGTCGATCCATGCTTTGACCGTTCAAGATACAATACCCTTCAACCCTCTTGTTTTCTTGGTACATGATGTGTTGTGAAGTTGTTGGCGTTGAGGGGATCAAGCGAACAATGTGGGGTGAAGAGAATGGCATCTGGCATACACGCTGGTTGTCAGTCAATCTTGTCAATGCTCCCCAAAGCTGTCGAGTACTCAAGGACGGCATAAACACATGGTATGCTTCTCAGAACAGCTTTCCAAGAACGCTTCGTAATACAAGCTATGTTCAACGGACCAGACATATCCCTGCAATGACGGACAAATTGCTCAGAGAGAAAACAGAGGAGAGGACTGTGGAATCCAGATCATATACTTATTTGTATAAGCAAGTTACCCAAGAGTATCTACCACACCTGAGGCATCTTTTACCTCTCGCCAACAGAAGCAAGAGATTTTGCATCCATCCAAAACCGAAACCCAAAGGCAAGCCGGGAACTCTGCAAACAAGCCAACGGCACCACCGCCCATGTCCTCATATATGTATAGTAAGCGAAAAGCAGAGCAGACGCTCCATATCCCGCCACCCAAAGCCGTTCGTTCAATTCCTCTGGTTCTGCTTATCCAGCCGTCCAGGAAAAACACTTTCGTATACCCGCCAGACAACCTTAAATCATTGCCTTGCCAGGCTACTTGCACCATTTTCATTTTTTAAGAGCCGCCCCCATATCACCAAGACTCCCTCCGTACAAGGAAAAGAAAATAAGGTAACCAATCAAAACCCAAGTAGAACCAGCAAGTTTAAACGCCAAGCCAAAGGGGGAGGGATATCGAACCAAACCAGCCGACCAAGCCTGCCCAGTTCGCAAATCGTGTATGCACATTAGTAAATGAACAAAAGCCAGAAGAGCGTTGTACAGATCCCAAAAAGCAAAACACCAAACCAAAAACGGGGTTGCTAGTGCTCTCAACGACACAAATGGAAAGAACAGAGGGTAGTAGATTCACAGCGCCAACCCGGTCCCGTCGCCAGTCCATCTATACAGGGCCAAAAGCTCCCTGCGACGCTGGTGCTGCTCGCCCAAGTCCTCGGGCACGCGGCCACGGACCTGAGCGAGGGCGCTGCGCATCACTCTGCTGAAGTTGCGCTGCAAGTAGTCAGCATCATATCATCTCAATGGACTCAATTTCAAGTCAGTTTATACACACCTGATACTCAGTGTTGAGCGTCACAACACAAGCTTCATGGGCGCGGATGATGGTCTCGCAGGCCTTGACCACGCTAGGCGACGCCTCGAGTTGGAGCTTGTCGGCGATGAGGAGGAGGAGGAAGGAGCCTTGGAGAAGGTAGATGCCAAAGAAGAAGGGCATGAACTCGAGACCCGGGTCGAACTCGAGGATAGTGCTGATGGCCTCGGCGGCCGAAACGGCATGGCCCGTGGCCGTGATGAAGCCCTGGCTGCTGATCCACAAGTCGTTGTCGTCGAGCAGGTTGATGGGGTCCCACTTGCCCGTGAGCAGGATGTGCAATACGTGCATGACGTGGGTCCCATACGCCATGACGATGCGAGTCTGAATGTCGCTCTCGGTCATGCGGCTGGAGTTGGTGTGCACGCTGTGCACGCTGTGCACCGAGGGGGTGCCGATGTCGTGTGGCAGGTCGTTGGCCGTGGGCACGCCAGCGGCTTCGGCAGCCTTCTCGTCGGCGGCCTGCGCTTGCGCGCTGAGGCTGAGGTGACGCTGCTCGAACTTTTTGAGGCTTTGCTCATACACCTCAAGGTGGCGTGTGATTTCGGCTGTCTGGTCATCCCACTCACGGGACGGTCGGAAGCCAACGCCGAAGCGTGGGTGATTCCTTGCATGGTGCAGATCAACGATCTCACCTAGGATGGTCATGAGGGGGAGGAAGTAGCCAAAGATGCTATGGCCGGTGCATTCAAACGAAGGACCGCGACCCCGGAGATTCTGGGCGGACTCTGGCTCCGAGGCCAGCACGTTAGGGTCCGTGTAAGCGTGGAAATTGCCATTCTGGTAGTCAAGCTCATCCATGGGCCGGAGCAGCCCCTCGCACTCAATGTCGAGAAGAAAGAGTGGACGGTTGTAGCACAGCGCCAGGTGGCGGTCGACGATGTAGACGAGCCACCAGATCCGTCGCCTCTCCTCCCGTTCCTCCTCGGTAACAACTCCAGGAACACTGCCCATCTCCGCGCCGTCCTCACCGTCCATATCGGTTGAACCGCCTTGACGGCTCGCCGGGGCATTCTGAGGCAGCTCGCGCCCAAGCTTGAGCTCACGAGCGAGCGACCATGCAGCGTTCCACCACCGGAGACTAGCGCCTTTGTATTCACTCGCAGACACCACCGTCGCCAGATGGATGTAGGTAACTACGTCGTCAAGAGTCCCGGCAGCGCCAAAGGCGCCCGACTCGCCAGTCAGAGCGTCCATGCTGATAGAACCGGGAAGGGCGACACCGAGGCCCCCAAGCGCTACGCCGTCGACGATGGGGCTCGAGACGGGCGAGGCTTCCTCCGAGGGCGTGTGGATGAGCGGCTTGAGGAGGCTGACGGTCAGCTCCAGCAGCTTCTGGCAGATCTTGCCGCGCGCCGAAGGGACGCTCGTCAGGAACGGAGCGTCACTTGTTTGCGCAGCAACCCACAGCATGCTTGCTAGGAGGGCTGGTTGGCACTGGCGAGGCTTAGTAGGGTGCAGGAAGGATCGCTTTCGGAACACGAACCCCAAAACGTAGGGCGACATGGGGTGCATCTGGGCCGATGACGAGCTCGCGAAGTAGAGGTCAATGAGATCGCAGGCGAGAGAGAGCGGGATCATGTTGCCCAGGTGTGGCACCAGGGGCTCCAGAACGGGGTAGCGCAGCTGCGAATGGCCATAGCCGTTCTGGGGCACATGGGAAGCAAACTGAGGCGGCGGCGACGACATGTTCATCCAACCAGGAGAGGTGGTCTCGCCACCCATCGGATAGGCGCTCAGGGGGCTGTTGCCGAGGCGGAACCCGTTCGAGGCGTTTGCCGAGTAGCCCGTGGGGCTCTGTGTTTGCAACGCATACGGCAGATCGGGATAGCTTGACATGCTGCCCTGGTTGGAGGCGTAAGACGTGTGTGGCGCACCGCCCATCATGTGTGAGCTCATCACTTGGCGGTCATATGCCGGGTGAATAGCGCCATATCCATTGAGATCGAGAGCAGTCGGGCTGTCCAGGTGGTCTCTCTCTAGTGTCCCAGGATGACTCGTCATCTGACCTTGGTGAGACCCCAAATCCCCTAGACTGTCCATGCTTCCCGTTCTTTGGCCTCTGACAGGATCCTCGGGAATCTCGTTCAGGCTCTTATCCGAGTTTGACTGTTGCTCCGTGGACACCGACGGCTTCGTGGTACTGGCTGTATCGCTTCGGCTGTCTGCTGACTGGCTGTTTTCGCCTGCTTGGCTTTCAGACTTTTGTCCGTTCTGGGAGGCGGCAGCAGCAGCGGCCTGCGCGGCAGCTTGCTGGGCAAGGTCTTTTCTGGAAGCTTTGCCGCGCTTCTTACGCTCCCGGATGTACTCGCAGCCCAATTGGAATTCTGCCCTGATTAGAAAGAGATTCGGGACCTCGTCAAGGAATTGCGGACAAACTCACCAATGCAATGAGCACAGGGATGTTGCCCATCGCATTTTGTCCGTAACTGGTTGCACTGATCACACGCCCTGCTGATTCTCCTCCGGATGGGGCCCGCTGCTCCGGCAGCTCTGGCGGCGGGTCCATAAGGGTGTTGGCGATGCTTCTGTTGCGGCCCAGCTCTGGCGAGGTGCGGGTTGTGGACACCCACGTGTTGCTGCAATTGCTGAAGGGCGTAATGGGACCCCGGAGCTAGGGAGTCAAGGCCGGCAGCGTGGAGGTGACTGGAAGGGACATGACCGCCCGACAGAAGCGCGCCGGAAGGGATCGCGTGGTAGGGGGAAAACCGGTGGAGCGGGTTCGACAACATATCGAGCAACGTCTTCCAACTGTGAGTTGAGTACTGGTAGGATGAGGGTTCGAGTGACGAGGATAGAGCAAGGTTGAATTAGTTAATAAGGGGGGTCGTCAAGACCACGAATTAGAACATGTGTAGACGGGCGGCTTCGAGCGAATGCGGGTAGTTGGTTGAAGCTCGACTACGTCTATGCTGCTGAAGACAGGTGAGACCCGCAGGTGAGAGGTGTCGGCGACGATGATGGGAGGTGCGAGGTATCTATATCCAAGCCCTTGGCGGAAATATGGAGTTCGGGCTACCGGACCCAGGCTGGAGAACGGTAGTTAGACGGACCGAAAGTCAGCTTCCTTGTACGGAAAGGTGAACGACAGGGGCATGAGCATTGATGGTAGGTCAGATAGCATTGACAGACACCAAAAAGATGGGAGGTGATCAACGCGGTTGTGAGAGAAGGCGGCACAGCCATCTGCACGATAGATGCAGTACCAGCTACCGCATGGCGGGGTTGGGGGAGGGGGAGTGGAAGCGGCCCAGCCGACAGACAGGGGGACACGGGATGGAAACGGGTCTTGTCGAGAACGTGGAGGACAGGGAAGGATGGGATCTTCAACGTACGGAGAACGGATCGAGAGCAAAGAACGGCTTGGCCTGGCTCACGTTGCCGGGCGTTCTCTTTCACACACACCCCTTCCGAGCTCCCCTAGCGGTGTGCAACCTGAGGTACAAGATCGTCCCCAGTAAAGGTGAGTCCAGAGTCGAGATGCTCCCCAGAGCCAGATTCACAGCGCCAAACCCTCACGCGATTGCCGTATAGTGCTGGAGAGGGGACGGAGCGGACGGGAGGTGCCAAAAGGGCCAAGGGATGCCCGATTCGAACAGGGGAACGAATCGGTAATTTTTCTGGCGCTGTTCCTGCTTCTCCCAGGGCACTTTGTGAGAGTGTGTAATGTCTGCTTGGCGTGCATACACAGCAGGAAAACTGCGAGCGAGCTTGCCGATGAGGTCGGCTGCGATTGGCGATAGAGGCGCTTCAGTCTGGTCCAGCACAATATCGAGGATTAAGTTTATATTGAGGAAGCAATATAAGCGGCGGGACGGGAGGCAAGGTGTGCGGGCGCGGGGCGAATCGACTGTGTGGGCGAGAGAGAAGCGGATTTTCTGGGGAAACCTCACCTTTAGGGTCTGCGTGAGGATATATGGCCCTCTTTTTCGACCCGCCAGGAAGCTTCACGCAACAGGGCAAGACAGGGTTAGCCATCCAGATGGGCAGGGGGTCATAACGCTGGTCTTGGTGGAGAAGCAACTCTGCACTAGGCATCGCAATTCGCATGGAAGCGGGACATTTCTGAATATGGATTGGAGCCCCCGAAGACGGCGCCCTGTGGACACGCCCGCCGGACCCGTCGACAGAAGCAGTAGTAGCTACCTAGCAGCACCTTCTCTGGTAGTTACAGCACGGTATGGTGCGCCTGACGCTGGCCAAGTGCTCACCAGTGCTGTCAGCACCTGGAAATGGAGGGAGGGGAAGCCTCGTTCACTCCACTTTGGATGCTGCGTTCGGCGGTTGTTGCATGGCGAAGAGGGCAGTCTCTCCACAGGCACGACAATTGACAAATTTGTTGACAGTTGGAGGCGGTTGGAGGCGGCGGAGAAGGCGCCACTGCTGACAGGGGAAGGGCTGCAGCATCCCTGTCCATAGCGGGCTTGGCGCTGGGCTTGTTCGGCCAGAGTGCCGCCGAGGAAAGTGTAGCCCGTCACCTCATGGCGTTGAGAACTTGAGATCGGCTTCTTATTACTCACTCATCGATTACTGCTTCGGGACACCAAACCTGTGGCTGCACATTCGAGGCGACGCGACACAAAGCTGCAAGTAACCCATGTCGTCATGTCGTGCTGCCCAGCAGCACCCATCGCTTAAGACCTGCCGTTGTCACCAACCGCGACGCAGAACCGTTCATGTTTGACCAAGATCAGGGTTGCTATAGGACGCCTGTTACTGCGTGCAAGTGATTATATGTGCCTGCTGTTATGGTACTGGGGGCGGAGGCAACGATAACAAGCCTCTTGCCATGTTTGTCGAATCATTTTATCTAGTGTGTAAGTGTATGCAAGGTGATGTTTGAAGGGTGGTCCGAAGGCCCCGTATCCGCTTCGAGTTTCTCCCAACTTGTTTGCAAAACGACCTGAGACCGAACCACGCTTTGCAACTTCCTACTTAGCACTGAGTAGCCCCGGCAGATGACATTTGGGGCCTGGCAGTGGACACACTAACCGAGATAACCTTGCGAGCTATGGGTGCTCTTGCCGAGCGCCTGTGTGGGGCAGCGGCTTAACAATTTTTCTCTTCATTCAGTACCAATCCGCGAGGACAAGCAAACCACCGCTTTCCATCCAGTATAGCTAACTCACTGCCCACCATTTCGAACGACACGACGTGGAAATATCATGGAATGACATATAAACTGGTTCCTGCCTTTGTTGATGCCAACACAACACCATCAACATCCACTCTCCCGCTGCCATCAGGTGATTTCTGCTTGCTTCAGCCCATGACCTGCCTGCTCAAACAGCCTCCGTTGCATTGAGAAGCATTGAAATCCAACGGATTCATTTACCAATTGACAGGGTAAGAATGTCAATTTCTGCAAAACGCTCCAACCGGTTGGCCCAGGGTGAAACTTCCGAACTCTGTGCGTTCCTAGAATCGACAACTCGGAGAAAAAAGTTTGTTAGTCGATATTGCACAGTCATGGGGCTTTGCGCCTGTGGCTGTCTCGATGCTTGGTACGGACGGCAGGCCAATATTGGAGAACTTATGTCGTCAATTATCGACCGAGATAGCAGCGAAACCTACGAAGTAGTTCAACGACATGCACAAATTGAAACAAATCGAAAGACCAGGGGCCAATCAGACAGAGCCTCATCAATTCCAACACCTGCATTCAGGCTTCCCGCTTTGCAGTTTGCACACGCCAAAACACGATGCAGCATCATCTGTCGACGGTTGTTGCGTTCCGCCAGCGACCGTAGCCTCTCAACAATATGGTCAGCTGTTAAACATTTGGGTCTTGACCCCTGTATGGCACGCGTGTCCGTCAACCATGATGGTTTTCCACGAGCGCGATGATCATCTCTAGCTTACTCACACCTCGCTGTCCCCTCTTTGCGACCTTGATTGGGAGGCTCCGAGGCCGTGATGATCAGTGCCCCTCTCCGGGTTGTTGAATTACCTCCGGCGACGTTGCTAACTAGCACCGTGCCTTAGGTACCATGGAAAGTTGGTACCGGCGGACCCTCGGCGCGGGACCCTCTTCCGCAAGTGCCGTTGACCGACACGCCCGACCGGTCACGCAAGACCAGCCTCCCAACGGCGCCACATCCACCATCACAACCGAGATTTCCGTCACTGCTCAATGCGCGAGTGTAAGTATCGTTAACAGCATCTGCTATTGCAATCGAATCGATCAGCTGGCCACTGTGAACTGCTAGCAGCACTTCGCAACACAAGGGAATGACACACTTGTTGCTGGCTGGCAAGCATCTGGCATGGCTTGGCGAGGACAGGGGCCCTCAACATCTTGCAGTCGCAGGCTCGCAGCACGAATCCTCCTCGGTTGACGGTCCGAAACTCCACAGCGATCCAAGATCCAGCCCACACCAGTGACCGCCAAACGCACCGCTGATTCGCCAACCCCATAATACCCCTGACTTCCCCATGGGCATCTGTCCAATCATACTTCTGCAGGTCCCCGCCATCACTGGAGAGTGCGCCGAAACCCCGTCCGCTCAGAAACCAAGCAATTGCCGTCCGATTCTTACCCATGTTCCACAAAACCGTCCACTACACGTGGACCTGCAGTTCAATGCGCTGTTCACCAAGTGAATGGACGGCGCGGCAGTAAGCACACATCTTCAGCTCAGTGCATAAACCAGATGCAGGCCATTAGCGTATATTCGCAGAAATCCAGACGCTTGGGCCCGGAAAAAAGCAGTCAAGCTTGCTCGCTCAGTTGGCGAAAGATTTGCACAAATTGCTAGTCTCCTGCCGTGGCTTCCACGTGGCAGGGTGAATCCTTCCAGAATGTTTCACTCCTGGGCAGACTTTCAGGTTCTTCTGACCCTAAACCGCAAGGGGAAGTGGGGGACACTTTGTTCCCAACGGCGTCTGGGGACTGCAAAGCGCAACCATGGCAGCCGGCTCGCCGCCGCCTCAACATCGCAATCGCTCTGGCAATGCGAATGCGGGGGAAACATTGCTGCCCCATCCTTTGCAGGTAGCATCGGCAGTTCCCGACCAAAACTCTCCGCTGTACCCCACCGCCCGGGTGCCGCGATGACAATACGACGCCGATGTTGAATTCTGGGACAGCCTACCGCTACCCCTGCCACGCGGCACAATTTGGCATCTTGGATTTCTTGCATCTACTACGCCGCACCAGAGCGAAGCTACCCAAGGTGCCCGCCCTGAGAAGACAAGCTGTCTATCGGTCAACAGGGGGGGCAGGGGCAATATATTAATCTCCTGACGCTGCCCGCGGTACTGTACGGGAAGGGGACCGCTTTTCCACTGCGCGCCAGAAACCACAAACACCAACCCCGGCATAGCGTCAGGCGTCAAGCTGGTCTGCCGGACCTCTTCACTTTCGTCGACTCACCTTCCTTTCATGGTGATGGATGCACTCTACACGACATTAACCCATGCCAAGATGCCGGCATTGATCCAGCTGCTGTCAATGGACCCTGCTTGGCCTAGCCGGTCCCTCAACAAAAGGTACCCCTGGATTGTAGCCAATCTCAGGATTCCTGACCTCTGTCTTCGGGAGCCCCGGGTTCGAAGGTCGCAGATCCCTTGATGCCAGCTATTGTGCACGTCTTCTGGAGCAAAAGTGTAGTGCTTCCTCTGTTATCCTGGGTTCGGTATACATCTACCTAAGAAATGAAGACAGCATTGGGACGGCAAATGGCGATCATTCGATGGAGCACCGGCGCGCAATGGTTCCTGACCTGCAGATGACAAGCAGGTACGGTGAGCTAGGAAACCCGGTCAAAAGACAGTGGCGTGGTGCAACCCCATATTGACGCCTATCGCCCATCTACCTCCAACACATAGGGGTTCCGTTAGCTGTGAGCAGCATCGCTCACATGACCTGCTACCGGGCCGCCAATGGCATTGTCTCAAGTAGACGGCTTTGAATGTGCGACGATCACGTCGGGACGTCGGAGCAGACGACAGGCGTGCATATTAGAACACGTGCCGTGAGGCGTGAGATGTGCCCTCAGTGATTGGGGAAGTCCGGCATGGTCCACGTTTTGGTACTCTCGCAGCGTCTGATGCCACTCTGCCGTTCTATCCAGGAAGGCACTCAGCAGAAGCCGACCCTATACGATCTGGACCAGACAGGCCGGACAGGTTAAGCTCGTGGCATGGTTTTACATTGCCGACGATGATCTTGTCTAGCAACAGACTGTCTAGCCCTATGGAGCATCGCGAGGCCTATGTCACCGGAAGTGGCGAGCGGTGTTTAGATTGGATTTATTGCCAGCAATATCGAGCGTCGCTACGGTGACATTGGCCACCTCGATCAGACAGAGGCCAGACCGTTTCCTAGACTGACAGAGACACTCGCTTTACTGCTGCGTAACGCAGTAAAACCAGAAACTCAGAAGATTCACGGTTTAGAAGTTGAGCGTCTGCGACTAAAGAGTCAGACCAGACAATTTGGCACATGGAAGGCATAACGATATGTCGCTGCTACGATCTGTGGCGGATTTGGCCCCTTCGGCTTGAGTTGCAAACTCAACCTGCGCGGAGGTGAACTGTCTACTATGGTCTAGGGACATTCGACATGCAAAGCACCAGGAACAGGCCCCAGGCTACATAAAGAGCGCTCGGAGAGGTCAAGCGCCGAGCCTAGCTTACCGTTGAGGGTGAAGCGCGGTCGCGGCAAGCCCTGGCTGGGCAGAAAGTCGGAGACTCGGGCTTGACTGCTGTGTTCCCTGTCAGCCTCGTGCTGAGGTGGCAGCGGGCGGGCGCATGCGCAGTCCTAGTGGGGCAGTATCCTCCGCCTGAGGTTCCATCCTCCCAGCGTCTACGGCAGTTGCTTGCCACTCCCCCAAAGCTTAAGCTCAAGCGTTTTGCGGGGAAGCTGGGTTGGGTGGTATTCCCAAGAGTTCTCAAAACTAGCTATGTTAACTCGTGAGCCGGAGACCGCCCCTACAAACGCTTGTCTTCATCGCAGGTTGCTGGCTTCAACTCACAACTGGATACCACCCGGGAGAGACTGAGATGGGTGTTGACTACAACTGCCATCCACCGCGGTAGGTTCGGAAACAATAACCCCACCGAGGGTCTTGATTCACTGCCCAGAACGCCTCCAAAACATCGGAGTTTATCTCTCGAGACGATCAATCCTGAACAGGACAGATAACCTAGGTCAAGATCCCCGTTGCCCCATGGCTCTAGTCTCCACTGGTACCAAAGCATTTTCCGAGTCTGGAATCTTTGCGCCCTACGTCAAGTGACCGGCGCTATCACTCTGGTCAAGCACAGCACCCCGTCTTGGGTATTCATCTGGCTTCCAGGTTTTGCAGTCGTCAAGTGACAGTGCAAGTGATAGCGAGCTCAGGACTGAGCTGGAGGTCGGTAGTCGGCCTGGACTGATACAGTCCATGTTTTGAGTCGGCCGTGCCCTGCAGACGCTGCCGTTGGACAGCGGGAACACCACAGCCAACTGAAGAGAGCGACAGCAGGGCCATCCCCGCAATGATTCAATAACGTCATTCGGACGCTCCGTGGATCAAACGGCCGTTCATCTCTTTTGCTGTATGACCTATCATAGGCTCCGATTTCGATATGCTCGGGCCCCCTTTTCTGATTTCGTCTGAACTTTTGCTCTTCCCCCTAATCACCTCCCCTAGCCCATGGCCCACCTGTGGCCATGCATGAAAAGAACATGTTCACAGAGATATTCTGCCGTCTCAAGGGCTACATATCGCCCAGTGCGCCTCGACCGTCTTGCCCGCAGGGTCGATGGCCGCATGATAGACACAGCTGAGCCCGTCAGGATGCCCTTGTTGCAGATCATTGGCATCTTTCTTCTAGAAGCCTGCCATTCTATCGCGACGTCGTGTCGCCTTGGCAAGTATCCAGGCGGCTGGCATCGTGAGATTGGGCGTTTGACCTGCATTCAAACGCTGCATCCTACCGCTATGACATCTCAACTACCTCTGCAGGGTCGAGGCTCATGTGGAGAAAATTCACAGTGAGGATTCAGGCCGGATACTTGTTGTCCTTGGTTTGTTCCATGGAACGCAGACGGTGCCTAACGGCTGGGTAGTTAACGACTTCCCTCTGCCGTCCGGCGCCTGGCCATGTTCCTGCCTCCTTGATGCGGCCACTGGTCTCGGCTTTTTTGCGTGTGGTTTCCCGCTGAATTTCCATACGTGGCAAAATGGTCTTTTCTCTGTCCTAGATCGAATGGGATAAAAGAGGCGGCCGGCTATTGCCGTATCTCGTAACAGCATCAAGCCGCATATCAGCCCTACAAAAGTCCTCGATCCGGTTTGGGACAGACGGCTGCTAAATCCGTGAGGCTCTCGCGTCGTCGACAGGGGAGCCACACACGGCAGCCCCAGACCAGATCCGTGTTTTAGAATGTCCACATGCCGATCCAATCATCCGCTACCCGCGAGCTTGGGTCAATCGCAAGGGCCAGCTGCCGACCTTCTTTGCCGTGGCCGGCGACTGACTGCATGTCAGTCGGGAATCCCGACTCCAATGCTCGTCTGCCACTGCAGGACGGACAGAAAGGCGAAAAGCCAGCCACCGCTGAGGTATTCAAGCATTCAATACTACACAACCGCATGGAAGAGCCGACGGACGGGGAAGGCGGGAGACGGCCGTTCATCTGATATGCTGTGACCCTGAGAAACAGGGGATCACGCTCTTGCCACGCTTTCTTGTCCGCCACTTGCTGCTATCAGCCCGCCGTCGCATTGGAAAGTGCAGAGTATCGGAGATCTCAACATGTTTACCTTGCCTTCTTTTCCTTCTCTGCGCTTGTCTGCATTGCTCGCTACCCACCCTCCAATTTCCCCGTATCGTGTCCCCTTCTGGAGAGTCACTGCAACGGTGGGACCCCTGTGGGCGCCCCAGATCCGATGCAGATCTCATCCGATCCGATGGGTTAGCCCTGAGAATGAGGAGCTTTGGGACGAAGGAATCAGGACCTTAGCACCGCTGCCCCTTGTCCGTTCCCAGCCGTTCTTTGCGTTTGCTTGCCTGTCCATCAGCAAGCGGAAGATGCAGCACCCCAGATGCCGGGCAATGCAAGCGGGCGAGATGCAGAGAAGCTTGGGATGCAGTGCTCCTCGTTCCATCAACCATCGTTCATCCCGATCGGATGCTTCCGGCAAGACCTGCCATGCATGCCATGCCGTCCCACTGGCACTGTTTCCTTCTCTATTCTTCTGTTTTTTCAGCCTTCGCACCAGGTGATATGCAGGAACAACGACAGGAGACGCCGGTGGACGAGATGGAGCGCACAGATGGATCCGACGGATTTGGCCGGCGGCGATCGTGCTTGGACGGGTTGATACCCTTCCTGTCGGGGAAGGCTTCGAGAAGAAGCCTCTGTTCTCGCTGCCAGCTTGATCCCGGTCCCTTGTCTGGGAGCGCTGGTGTTTGGCCTAGTCCGGTTTGATGTGGTCTGAGGATTCGGTGAACTGGGAGTAAGCGCTCACCAGCTGATTCGTGACCAGCCCTCTCGTCGTCTGTTCCTCGATTACTGATACCCGCGTCAGCTGCCCGTCTGGAAAGACGGCTAGATGATAGTTCATATCACCTGTCCTCTATTGCTTCATGAGAACCTTTAGCCATCTGGTCCTCTGACGTGAGCCGTCTTGTGTTTCGGAATCCCGTGAGATGGATCAAACCTGACGCGGAAACTTGGCTGGATTAGAGGAACGCTTTCACGAAGGTTGTTGCTACTCTTCCCCTTGTCAGGCCGTGTGTTGTCTATCTCTTGCTGGCTAGCCTCGCAGGCTGAATGGGTCGTGCTGCGTCTTTTGTCAGCTTCCCTGTTCTTTCCGGAGTCCCAATTGCTTTGGCTGTAAATGTCAGACAAGACAGCCTACTGTACCCGCAGTGGCCTCCTTTTCCCTCGCTGGCGGCTCTTTTGTGGCTAAACCGGCGTTTCTGGCGAGGCTGTGTTTTGGGAGGGCGGCTGTCTGTGGCTTTGCGTCTGGTATTGATTAGATGGCGTGCTTCATGACGCAAGGGGTTCTTTTGGCAGAGTGGGCTAATCGCAACCGTGGTGGCTGTGTAGTGAGAACTGTGGTAGATAGGGATGTATAAGAATGTGTTTTGTGTCTCCTGCTTCATGGTGCGATTGAGTTCCCTGACCATGAATCGATCCGATCGTTGATGTGGGAACGTACCGTTTCCTGGATACCTCGCCATGTCGGTCCATCAGGGGTAACTGGAGGTGAGGGGAAGCTGAGCTGAGAGGTTTGGTTGGGCTTAAGAGTGTGGAGGATTCGTGGTATGGGTAGATGAGCTGCGATGGGGCTGCCGACTCGACGACTCGCTCAGGGGGACGACTAAACGACCATCGCCAACCCCCTTTCTCCCCTCTGATAGGGCGGTGTCCGTCGAGGCGAAAAGGGCCAACAAACAGCTAGCAGGAGCTGCAAACACCATCGGGATACATCCGGCTCGACAGATTTTCCTATTTGCCGTTTGGCTGCCACAGAACTCTAGAAAGAAGGACTATTCTTTAGCAAGAGGTGGCCCTCGTCTGTCCATCGCGTACCCCTGGATACCCGATCGGTCGGTCACGAAGCAAACTTTGGAATACTAGCGCCCTCTGCAAACTACGAAGCGCGAAACTTGAGCCCTTCAGCCGGACATACCGTTCCCGGTGTCGTCAAAGGGCGGAGGCACGAAGGCACACAGATGAGATACAAGACGGCGATGAGATTGGCACTTTATCATACTGAAGAGGGTAAAAACGGAATTCCATTTGGCGCATCTCCAAAGCCCTTCCTGCTGCACTAGAAAACGCTCTACCAGTCATGCGCAGTTCCGATAGTATTAAGAGGAGAATTTCAGGGACTTGGTTCGGGAGTTGATGAGCTAGCTGTCTTGGTCCCGGGAAGAGCTGGTAGCCATGGCTCGTTGCTCACCAGGGAGATGGTACACTTCGGCGCCAATTCCGTGCAGGGAAATGTCAGCATCAATGCAGAGGGGATTACTTCGCGAAAAGTAGACTAATGTTGTGTGCTTGGAGAGCGCTTCCTTGACTGCGTTGAATGAGGCGATTTTCACTATCGTAGGAAGAACTTGTACTACGTATGACCAAGACTAACGCTTTCCTTTCCGTCGGTTGACCTTCAGCATGGCCGTCTTTTGCTGTTGTAGAAGGTCAATTAAAATCGAGTACAGTGGTACGTTGTGGCGAAGGAAGCCTTCCAGCGATCCCCGGGATCCACGAGCCACTCACTCATGGTGAAAGGCGACTACATCGAGAACCGTGATGAACTTGGCGTTGGCCAATTTCGCCATAATGTCATCTTGGTTCTTCATGGGATAACTGTCCGGGCTGACAATCTTGTTCAGCGGCGGCGGGTGCGGGGCCGGGCGCGGCGACGGCGGAGGAGGAGTCGGGCACGGCGGCGGCAGAGGAGTCGGCCTTCTCTTTCTGGCGCTACTGGTACCTCCGCGCCTGTAGCTTATTGCGGCGTTGGCGGCTCGCCGGCTGGTAACGGTTACACCGGGAACCAGCCATCTTGAGCTTAATGGGTTCTGGTTGTGAATCGAACTGTGAGCCTCGGTGGTGGTGACTGCCTGACTACACAGTTAACCACTTCGCTATGGTACTACTACCCGTAGGGGGTGGAAGTGGGAAAGGGGACGTCACTCATATAGTACTCGTCAAGTGATCATGTTTTAAGAGCTATGATTGAATGTAAGCATCTGTCCATCTGTCACGATCAAAGCAGTGGGGCAACATACGGCGAAGCGTATGATAATCTATTCTATATACCAAGGTTAGCGAAGCACTCGACACGATCGTCAGGCTCTCAGCAGGAAACCCGGGCGGCGGTCAAGGCGCTTGCTGTGGCTGCTGATGGGATAATGCACGGCGAGTCTTACTCTGGGTAAGTCCGTACTAGCGTGAGGGGAAGGTAAGTGTTGTATTCTGAACCCTGTCAGTGAGGCTCTCTAAACCCCTATTAAGCTCACCCTGATTGTGGCAACCTCTCTTTTGTGTATGAATAGTCTTCTCGCGCTCCCATTCTTCCTTCTGTTTGTTACCTTGAGGCAATATCACTACATTCTTACTACATTCCCATGCTCCCGGGTGCTCCCGCGAGCTTACCTATCATATCCACCATTCTCATCTTCTCCGTGAGTTGCAATAGTAAGAGCAAGCAGGATTGATCGGCAGACAAGTCAGATTGATACTTACAAAATCGATGCGGGGGAGGAGGAGCACTGGCTGGCTGAGTGAGAGGATAGGAAATCTAGCTCTCTTGGCTGCGATTGTGCATCAGTGTCCGATGCCAGTTTCGCAATCTGGTGTTGGAAAACTCGTCTTTGACGCTGCGCGCTGCTACACGCTACTGTGCCGCGCCCCGATCGAAAGGAACCTTGCGTGGAATATTCGGGCTGGGTGCACCTCGATCCACCATCCAACGAGGATGGTTTGTTGAAGAGAGAAAGAAGAGGGGAAGGAAGGCTTTGGGGCGGTTGGCCTGGTCACGCGAGCGCCTGCCCGCAGACGGAAGGAGCGCTCCCTCTAGTTTAGGGCTGACGACACACAATCTAAAATAGCGGCAAGAGGCCCTTTTCAGCACCTCAGTCATCATCCAACCCACACTCCTCCCATCGCCCATCCACGGCAGGAATATGAGGCAACTTGTAGACCTCCACCCAGGGATCCCACCACCGGTCCTCGACAACAACACCGCGACGGGCCGCCGCGTCCCAGAGCGTCCGACAGGCCCGCCTGGCCGCGCGGAGCTGCTTCAATGGGGCTGTCAGGTTGCCATTCCCCAGCACGCGGCAGGGCAGGTCGAGCACGAAGCTCATGCGCCGCAGCGACGGCAGACATGCAGGATCTGAAAGCGCCGCAGTGAAAGCTCCCAGCTTTGGCGCCAGCGTCACGGGTCCCCGGAAATGCAGTGCTTCCAAGTTGGGGGGTAGGCAGTCGTGGAGAAATCCAAAGTGATGAGATTTGGTGTCATTATCGTGGGTGCCTGACCCTGACCCTGACCTCCGCGTTTTGGAAATTGCCTGGTGCAATGCGGATAGTGTGTTGTCGTCAACAGTGAGCCGCAGCTCCTTGAGACGCGACAGCATGGGGAGGAAGGTGGCAAAGTAATCGCCGGGAAGGATGGCCAGGTCGTTGTCGTGGATGGAGCAGAGGGTGAGGCTGGAGAGTCCGGTGAGGAGATGGAAGTGGGCAAGTGCCATTCTGGTGAGGGTCTCGATGGCATCGTTGCCGATGATTTCCAGTTTTGTCATCTTAGAAGGAGGGCCGCTTGTGTCGTCGGCGCCGGAGAACAAATCGATGATCTGCTGGCTGCCGTATTTCTGATGGTGCCACTTGCGCCACTCGTCCGGGATGGAATAGATCTTGAGCCCCCCCGAGTCCTCTGAGTCGCCTTCCTTGCCAGCATCTTCTTTATCATCGTCACGGGCGATGAAAATTGACTCTGCACTTTTCATCATTTCCCGGCTTGTTGGTCCTTCGAATCGAAGCCCACACGTCAACAACAGGACGAGGTGTTCGATTCTCCCTTCGAGAATGGCCGGGGAGGTTATGGTCTCCCCGCAAGCACTTGCAATGACCAGCAGCTCAAGCGGCCAGTGTAGAGGGAAATTCTCGTCGATCCAGTACTCGCAAAAGCCGGTGTCGACATGGAGGGCCCGTAGATGTGTGAAGTGGCGGCCAAGCTCCTCCCACTCGCCGGCACTGGGGGTGTCTTCGTCAATGTGCAATATCTCGGTGGTTGGGTCGATTTCGGCCAGGATGTCGCGCACAGTCTTGGTGGCCTCGTCGTCTCTCTGTTGTTGATCGTCGGCGTCGATGCCCTTCAGGACGTACATGTTGATTACGGGAGCGGGCTTCAACAGGTCCGGTGTTCTGCGTCCTGAGGCTGCCGCAACCCACAGTGGTATCTCGGATCTCAAAGGAGCATTACAGCCTGCGTCTTGGGTCGGCTGCTGAGATGAGGCGCCGGCGTGCAGCTCGGAATCGTCCTGAAGTTCTTCATCACGGCCCATTGTGTGATCTCTTGACTGAGTTGCAGAAAACCGGCGACAGAATGAGGCCTGTGGATGATTTTACTGATGAAGCAAACCGCGGACCGTTGAGGGGTGGTTTGGGACGAATTATACTTTATTTAGACGGGTCACAGACTGGTCATCCGGTCTGGTGAGGTTGAGACCTGACTCACCCTCTTAAGCCGCTGTCACTGCTGTGCCACATAGTCAGGGCAGGTGCAGGTATGGTATGTATGTACAGTCCTGTACTGTACAGTACATACCTACAGCACGGAACAGCCGCTAAGCGTGGAAGGGCTTATCTCCGGCCAAGTCTTCGCCGAGCCCGCAAACGTTTCCGTCGCGTGGTCATGCAGGTACCGCTTGGATCGGTGTTGCTGATGCGACGAAATCGGACTTTGCGTTTGCAACGGAGAGAACGAAGAGCGGAAAACAGGGCATGCTTTGGTAGGGGTTTGTATTCGCGAACCTTGTGCGGCGTAAGCGGACCAGTACAGGCCATCTGCACCTGGCGCCACGAATAATAAGGCATGCGATAGACAATCTCTTCGTACGACGCCTTTGCGTACTTGCGTAAGGCCCTGATCTTAACATTCCGAACATGTATGCGGTCCAAGGGGCGCGATCTGTGTGTATATTGTCTTGGTCGCTTCAACATGTCGGCAATTACTGGCAGTCACGGTAGATTTGTCGCCTGCGTGGGCCTTAAGGTGTTGTTGACTGAGGTGGTCTGAGTCGTCGACTGGTTCGGATGGTTGGATTGGAGCTCAGCTTCAGGGGGCCCTTGGGCAAGTATTTGAAGGGACAACGAACGTCCTTAGATGAGAGAAAATACTAGAAAAATAACCCCTGGCTGAATCACAAAATCGGACTTACTGTTCCTGGCAGGAGTCCAGGGTCATAAGAGGCTGAGGAAACCCCCGGCCAGATTGGCCTAGCCTTACGGAGTACAGTACAGTTCCTGTTTGGACTTTTAGACCCTACCCCTGTCAGAGGAGAAGCCAACTTCCATCCAAGCTGATTGAGAGACCTCGGACCTCAGACACTACAATAAGGTGTACTGTAAGTCTGTAATTGGAACCTGGAATTGAGTATCCTTCAAGAAATTTCCTCCGATGGACGGATTCTAGGTCGAGAAAGAACTTCAATTCATGAATCATGATCTCTAGGTGCAACATATGCAGTACGCGTCTATCCAGGGCGAAAGCTTTGAGACGATGGAGGCGTGAAGCTTAGGGGAATCTGGAAACGTTCTGCTGACCCATGTTGTTTCAACTTCTTTGTTTTGGTACTACACCTGGCACCCATGTGAGTTAGGTTGTCTGGCATGTCTTCATATAACATTACAAGAAAACTTGTACTTTACCTGAACGAACAGCTTTTCGCAATGCAGCTGAACCATTACTGTATCACCTCATTGCAGTTCCTTTCTGAATCCTTGTGGCGGTGGGACTGCCTCTTGTTGCCCCGGCAACATCAGACAGTCCCCCTCTCCCGGCTAGATAGGTAGTAGTATGTCTTTATTATCTCGTGAAGTTACAACTTTTCCTTGCCTAATCATTCTCTATCCTAGTACTGAATCTATGAGACCTGCGTAAGACCCGACTACGAAGAGAGTAAAACCAGATCCGAATTGCATCTCAACCCCTAGTTTCCAGCGCCCTTGAAAACTTTCGAAAATAACATGAAATCAGATCAAAAACTACAACCAGCCGGACCAATTTAGATTAATCATTGGAAGCTAGGTTAGGACTCGTTGACAGCTGACGAGTCAATGATGAGCGAAACGGGAATCAACTTTGAGAGACCTCCAACTGTCTGTAAGCTGAACGGTAGTTACTACTAGTACCTAGGTATCAAGAAAGAATTGATTCTCTTCATCTACTAGTATTTTCCCCGTCCCTTCCTCTTTCATTTATTGAATGGACGGTCAGAAAAGCTCAATTTCAGCGATAAAACGAGGGAGGCGATCTCTTAAGCTAAGAATCGACCCCCTTAACTCGCCGGCGATAAGTGGAAGGCATTACAAAAATACAATTGAAGTATGGCTCGCGATCGGGTTTGTTGCCGGGTTTTTCGCAGGGTTGCAATACCGAAGCATTTGTTTGACAGCAAGTCACGAACCCAGCAACATTCGCTATCTGAGACGCCAACTCTGAGCTCCATTCTTATCTCACATTCTGAAAACTCATCCCGGCCATTAAACTCAGGCCAGGGAAACACTCTCTCGAAATACACTCGTTACCCACGCTACACCCTTCAAAAATGGCTTTCACAATGCACTCGCACTCGGGGCAATTCTGCCCCGGCCACGCCAAAGACCAGCTTGAAGACATCATCCTGCATGCCATCAAGATTGGCTACAAGACCATGGGACTGACAGAGCACATGCCGCGCACCGACCTGAGAGATTTGTACCCGGAAGAAGTTCGTAGAGCGGACCCCGCCACCCCTTAAAATTACCTTTGCACTAACCCCGCCCCCTTTTTCTTTTAGCTCCTCCCGTCTCCAACGGCCTCCCTGGCGGCGCTCATGCCGCGACACGACGCCTACCTGGCCGAAGCCGCGCGGCTGCAGCGCAAGTATGCCGCGCAGATCCACATCCTGATCGGCTTCGAAGGCGAGTGGATCCGGCCGGCCGACTACGCGCCGCTGGTGCGCTCGCTCGCCGCGCACCCGGCCGTCGACTACTTTGTCGGCTCGCTGCACCACACGGCGGGCGTGCCCATCGACCTGGACGCCGCCACCTACGCGCGCGCCGTTGAGGCCAGCGGCGGCTCCGAGCAGCTCCTGTTCGAGCGCTACTTTGACGAGCAGCACGGCATGCTCGCCGAGCTGCGGCCCAGGGTGGTCGGCCATTTCGACCTCGTCAGGCTCTTGTCGGAAAGGCCCGGCAGGCCGCTCAAAGAGGAGTGGCCCGGCGTGTGGGAGAGGGTGGTCAGGAACCTGGAGCTCATCAGGGGGTACGGCGGCTGGCTGGAGTGTAACACCAGCGCGTTGAGGAAGGGGTTGGACGAGGCGTACCCCAAGCGCGAGATTGCCGAGGAGTGGGTCAAGATGGGCGGCAAGTTTACCATGTCCGACGACAGCCATGGCATTGCGCAGGTGGCGACGAACTATCTGAGGGGCTTGGACTATCTCGAGGGGCTGAGCGTCAAAGAAGTTTGGACTCTTGAGAGAAGGTTGGCCGGGGAAGGTGTCAAGGCTGACCTGGTTGAGAAGAGCGTGTCGTTGGACGAGTTTCGGGCGAGCTTGAGGCTAGAGTGAGCTGGCAGATGAACTGAACGAGTATGATCAGAGCATATGAAGTTGGTTTAACCCATTGGTCACGAGTGGCATCCGTCACATATTGGACAAAGGGTAACAACATAATCTCGATTTCTGAGGGAAAAAAGAGACAAGAAAAAGCGCAATCCCCATCCTCCTTCAAAAACGATAGAGGGAAAAAAAAAAAGAAGGGCAAAACCACACGCGGATCCTCAACTTCTATCTGACGCATGGTGTTAGCATAATCCATACAGCAAACGATTCTGTTACTTACCCTGCCCGTAGGCTAGGAGGTGGTGGCGGCGGCGGTTGCCTCGTCGGCAGGGGCAGCGGCCTTTTGGGCGGCGGCAGCGGCCTTGCCGGCCTTCTTCTTCTGCCGCTGGGCGGCTTTACGCAACTGTAACTTTATTAGCATCGTACCTAGTTTGTGTAATGCGAAGTGGAGCTGACCTTCCTTTTGTTTATAGTATTCTATTTATTAGGACTTGAGTGAGTAACATAAGTACACTAAAAGCAATAATAGAAAGGGAGAACTTACTGCGTCTGGAGGGGGGCGGGGGGCGGCGTTGGCGGCGTCGGCCAGGGCCCGGCCCAGAGCGTATCCGGCGGCGGCGGCCTGCCGCCGGCTTGTAACTGCCGGCAGGAAAATATTAATTGGCGTGGGCGCTAGCACTTTCAATGGCCCCGTTAGACAAAACCAAGAACCTAAGAAAACGTTGATGGGACATACTCTTGATGATGATAATTTCTCAAGCTGCAGTTAGAGGTCAGCATCTGCCAATCTGCTACGATCAAAGTAGTGAGGCAACATACGACGGTTGTGTATGATTATTCTAATAATTCTATATACCGAGGTTAGCGAAACGCTCATCACGATCGTCAGGCTTCAGCTGCAAGCGACCCGAGCAGCAGTTACAGCACTTGCTGTGGCTGCTGATCGGAGAATGCTCTGCGGGCCATACCGCAGGTGCGTAACCTCGCTGGTATGAAAGGTACAAACAAACAAAATTGCATCAGCAGACGCGTCAAATTGATACTCACAAGTTGCGGCAGCCGGGAGGAGGGAGGTGGGCGCTCTTGAGCAGCTTGGCTAAAGAGGAAAAGGAAGAGAGGAAGAGGAGGAGGGAGGGCAGGCGCAGTTTAAATCTTTGGGGCGCTGGGCTTGGTGACGCGAGTGCCTGTCTCGCAGAGGGAAGGAGCGACTCACCTCACTGCCTCAGTCCAGGGCCGACGGTCCCCTATCGACATAGCGTCAAGAGCAGTCATTCTCCCCAAGCGTCATTAACAAGATCTATGATTCCGTGCGAGGTGACTCGTCAAGGACTACTAGATGCTGATACTCTGAATTTGAACCAGAACCATTATCATGTTTATCTCATTCAGATCCTCTAATCTCAACAATTATTGCTACAGCTCATTGAAACGAGCCGAGAGGACCATCCGACTCGGGCTTAACAGATGTATCGGTTGAGAGGACGTCTGCGGCTGCATCACAGAAGCGGATGGCAGGACAAACTCACAACCTACTTAGCTTGCAGAGACAACTGAAGAAGGCTTAGGAATAGGAGGTGGATCATAGTAGTCTGTCATCAGGGGCAAGGACGGTATCACCTCAGTTGGGCGGCAATACAGGTACTAGTATGCATGGACGACCCTTCACCGTGCAATATTCCCGCGGAGTATGATGGGCAGTTCTCATGCAGGTTTGGATGTGCAGCGAATAACCGAGCAGTTTAGATAATGAGTGAGGTACCTTATCTTGTCCTTAAGTCCCGATTCTTCAGAAAAGAACATATTGACTACGACGAGTACATCAGCGTGTTGAATAGTTACAAGTGTAGGTACACAGTACTGGTGGCCTCCTGTCATATAGTGTAAGATCCAGATCCATGTATCCGATTGAGTTGGTGTCGCGCGGTATATAGAGCACTAGTATGAGCCTCCTCGGCGAAGCGTTCGCTTTTGCCTTTCGTATCACAGTTGGGGATATAAATGTGTAAGATGGATCCGATCCTAGTGACTAGCAACGGCTTGTATCATATATGCACCCGGAAGCGGACCGACAGTTTGGTCCGGACGCCCTTGATGATGACAAACTGCGGGATAACTGCGGAGCGTTTCTACTAGCATGGAAGATATCAGAACGATTTGTGATCTAGAACAATGACAAATGCGGATGTATTAATAATTATTTCAATCGAAACGGAGGTGACTCAACCGGGCTCGATGAACATCATGAACGGCTTAATAAAAGGGAGAGACCTCCCGAGCTTTCCAGATGATGAACAACAACACCAAAAAAAAGTAAAAGTTTGAATCAGAAACGAGCCGGCATCACTTTTCGGTCAAGCGAGCCCTGCAACTTGAACCGTCCGAACCCTACCCGCCTTTGACTGCAGACTGAGAAACACCGACCCATCAATCTCAGCTCCCACACCCCCCGCCAGCCAGCCCAACATGGTGGTCGACTCGCGCCTGTTCCAACCACTGAAAGTGGGCAGCATGAAGCTGCAGCACCGAATTGCCATGGCGCCGCTGACCCGCTTCCGCGCCTCGGACGAGCACGTACCGCTGCCGCTCATGGTTGAGTACTACGGTCAGCGGGCCTCAGTCCCTGGCACGCTGCTCGTGTCCGAGGCGACCTTCATCTCGGCGTCGGCCGGTGGCTACGCCAACGTGCCCGGCATCTACAACGACGCGCAGGTCGCCGCCTGGCGGCCCGTCACCGACGCCGTGCACGCCCGCGGCAGCTACATCTTTTGCCAGCTGTGGGCCCTGGGCCGCGCCGCGGATCCCAAGGTGGCCGCGAGCGAGGGGTTCCGCATCCGGAGCTCGAGCGCTGTGCCCATGGAGGAGGGCGGCGTCGTGCCCGAGGAGCTGACGGTGGACGAGATCAAGGAGTTTGTGCAGGAATATGCGACGGCCGCCAGGAACGCGATCCGCGCGGGCTTTGACGGCGTCGAGATCCATGGCGCCAATGGCTACTTGATTGACCAGTTCATCCAGGACACGTGCAACCGGCGGATGGACGAGTATGGCGGGAGCATTGAGAAGCGGTCGCGGTTTGCGGTCGAGGTGGTGCGGGCCGTGGCGGAGGCTGTCGGCCCGGAGAGGACTGGCATCAGGCTCAGCCCGTGGAGCACGTTCCAGGGCATGCGCATGGAGGATCCGGTTCCGCAGTTCCAGGACGTGATTCGCAAGATCTCTAGTGTTGGGCTGGCCTATCTGCATCTTGTCCAGGGTCGGATCGCTGGGAATGCCGATGTCGCTGCTAGCACCGAAGAGAGATTGGATTTCGCCCTTGACTTGTGGGACGGGCCGGTCCTGATCGCGGGAGGGTTGACAGCTGAGACGGCAAGGCGTCTGGTCGACGAGGAATACAAAGACAAAGACGTCGTCGCGGTTTTTGGGAGGTATTTCATATCGACACCCGACTTGCCGTTCAGAGTCCGTGAGGGTATCGACTTGAACCCCTATGACAGGCTCATGTTTTATCTTCCCAAGTCACCTGTTGGCTATATAGATCAGCCGTTTAGCAAGGAGTTTGAGAGGCTGCATGGTGGACAGTTGAGAACTAGAATTTGATATACCCAGTGATCATTACTAGTAAGATAATGAACTGGACCAGTATTGCAGCTACTACTAGTAGCAAGTCAGTGGTCGTCCTAAACTTATTGAAGGAGGTAACCGCTAGGTCGTTGTCCCAGAGAAACTGTAGCCATGGGCTGTAGGTGCATATGAAGACAGACGACGAGTCTGCGACACGGCCAAACCGGACTCATCTAAGTTGGAGTTCTGGACATCGGCGCCAACAACAGGGAGCTCGACAAGGAGGACGATACCTCGGAGCGCCGCTGTGAAGAGAAGGGAAAGATTGCTGCAGATTGTGGGAATCGATTGGGCAAATGAGTTGAAGTCCTTGCGGTCTACCACTATGACCATGCTGTCGGTTATGGCGCAGAGGACACAACCTCCCAGCTGTGGCTTGTCCCAAAGCAGATTGATCTGGATCATGGATGAAGAACGAGGCTCTAAACCAACAAGTACAAGTAGAAAAAGATATCGAATGGCGACCAGTCGCTAACCTCGGCTTGGTGTCCAGGAAAGCAGGTTTGGTTCGGTCGGAGTCCCGTTACTTGAAAGCGGTTGTGCGGTGGTGAAATGGAACTCTGTCACCCAAGGTGACTCACCTCAGTTGATTTAATTGGGAAATTTGCTCGTGTGGCCTTCATGGTGAAGGGATCTCATTGCGACGGTACCTGATGTCGTGACGTTAACGACCATTACGACGAAGCTGCTGTCGATGGTGCCAGTGGCCAGCTCTATTCCTGGAGCGAGGGGCCTGGCCCCAAGACAGGCGAAATCAAAGCCGCTTTGTGGAAGAGCGCAGAGGTTCAGGCTTCAGCACAGGACATCATGGTAGACTGCCTCATTCACACCACGATAATGCTGTGTTTCATACCATCACTAGGAAGTCGTCTTGTGCGTCAGAAGGCATTGGCAGTCTGATATTCATATGAAGCTCTGCGTATCTAGGGGTAGCAGAGAGGGCGGACTTGATCCAACATGTTGCGTGAAGTATTCAAAGTCCCCTCCATGACTTGTCAATAAGTTGTCATCATGTTGACTTTTTGATCTCTCCGTCCTATACAAACTGGACCTCACTGATAGGGATTTGTCTCTCAAAACAAAACAAAAATAACGACAACATCTGCAATGCAGATTTATCACTGATTAGCACGATCCGCCCAGGGCTCGAACCTGGAACCTCCTGATTACAATCGATCGTAGTCAGACGCGCTTCCAATTACGCCAGCGGACCTGATAATATGTATATTTTTTTTTGAAAATTTCTCCTTTTTGTTCTCCTTTTTTGTTTTTTCCTCTTTTTTTATCTTTTTGAGACTGTGGCATGGTTGTTACACCCCAGGCACACTATACCCTGTGGTGCTACTCAGTCCCATGGCAAGAGGAAACAATATCCCAGCGATCTATCTGTAACTTCCATCTCCAAGTTCCTCGGCCAAAGCTCAGCTCTGGCGTTGCAAGTACCTAGTCCTGCAGTACGGATACAGGCGGTCAAGGACTTTGGCACTGCAGGAGTGGCTGGCTAAGTCTGTTCTGCAGCATGTGCGCCTTGCGAGCAACTTTCATAACTTCCATGACTGATGCCGACAGCAATGGGCTTGATTTATGAAGGAATGATCTGCTTTTTTCTCATAATGTCTGGTAGGTATTCGGGAGCTGCAATCTGTTTACCTCCCTGCAAGGGTCTTAACTACCTATCAAGTTGGGTAGGCGGGGCATTGCTGTCGCAGTCTGACCTGTGGGGGCTCACCGGGGTGGGTTTATTAGCGCTTGCTGAAAGTATCGGTATGTACACGTACGAGGCGACATAGCCGTATCGTATCGTATCACAACACGATTTGTGGGACAGAAGCATGCCTCTAGCCTACCATTCGCTGCGGGAAACCATAACAGATCCATACCGTGCCAAATGCCCAGAATGTTCTCCGTTGGACTGTGCTTTCCCTAAGTTCCCATTTCCCAACCCAGCGGTTCTGCGCCCATCCTGTTCCCACCCGCCTCTTGTCAGGATTTTACACCCTCCCCCGTGCACTCTTCTCCTTTCTCCATCTCCAGTCGCCCACACCTCCGTGCTCGGTACACGCCCGTCTGCCCGCCCAAGCACTTCGGTGACGGGTGCGCCAGAGCGTTGAAAGAAACCAGGATTTGAAACTTGCCCATTTATCTGCTCCCATCTCTCTCGTTTCTTTTCTTCGCCATGTCCTCCACCAGCAGCCACACCGGGCTCTCCTTTATGAGGAGGGGTTTCCCGCCACCACACAATCCGCCCAACAAACCATCGCCGTCGCTTCCGCAACACGCGTCGCCGTATCAGCCCCAGGCATATCAGTCCCAGCAACCGCCCCAGAGTCAATACCCTCATCATCTCTTCACTCCAAATCCTCCCCAGATTCCCAACGTCGCCAGCGTCCAAAATGCGGCTCGGCCGCCCCCGCCACAGGTGCCCCCGGCGCTTCCCGGGCCCCGCCAGCGAGGATCCGCTCCGCGCCAGATGCAGCAGACAGCTCCTCCGCTCAGCTACCTCCAACAGTCGTTAAATCAACAACCCTTGACGCAGCAACCCATGGCCCCTCAAAGTCTGAGTCAGCAACCACTGAATCCTCAGCCCATGAACCCTCAGCAGCTGAGCCAGCCGTCGCTCGGTCACCAGTCGCTTGGACAGCCGTCCCTGAGTCAGCAGCTCCAGCACCAGCACCAGCACCAGCAACCCATGAGCCAGCCGCCCATGGCACAGCCCATGACACAATCCATGAGCCAGCAGTCGATGAATCAGCCGGTGCAGTCACTGCAGTCCGTCCAGCAAAACGACAATCCAATTCTCTCGCAACAGTCGACACCGCACCCCCCGGCCCCGCCGACCCTTCCACCGGCGGCGCCGCAGATGCCCCAGGTGCAACAGGTGCAGCAGGTGCAGCAGGTGCAGCAAGTGCAGCAGACACAGAAGGTGCAGCAGGTGCTGCAGGTCCCACAGGTTCAGCAAGTGCATCAAATGCCGCCGATCCAGTCCCAGCCGGCTCCCCGACAACCAGAGCCGGTGGAGCCTGTGCAAGACAACCACCATCAAGATGACGATATGGACATGGGCAGCCATGACGAGTCGGGAGAGGGCGACGCGTCAAATGATCCCAAGGTCATTGAAGGCTCACCCTTCATCCCCCGCCAGCCAATGGGGCCGATGATGTCGGCCCCACCAGAGGGCGGGAGCTTCCCGACTCTCGAGGCCATCCACAAGCATGTGTTGAGCTACTGTACGTCCGTCGGCTATGCCGTTGTCATTGGCCGGTCCAAGAAGACGGTGCCGGGGCTCAAGAAGGTGCTCTTTGTGTGTGATCGTGCAGGCAAGCCTCCGAGACGGGTTAGCCAGGAGATGCGCAAACGCAAGACCACATCCCGCAAGTGTGACTGCAAGTTTGGTTTCTTCGCCATTGAGCAAAGGACACAGTGGACAGTCCGGTATCGTCCGGATCCTGTACATCTGACGCACAACCACGGGCCGAGTGAGAGCCCACTCTTGCACCCCGCAGCGAGGAAGCTGGACAGCAAGATGGTTGCTGCTGTAAAACAACTGAAAGAGAACGGTATGTGCGAACGGCAAGATCTGTCTCGTGTCCGACAACCCCCTGACTCTGTTGTCTCGCTAGGCGTGGGTGTAAGCCAGACTCTAGAGATTCTGCAACAAGACAACCCTCATGTGCCTCTGCTCCCCCGGGATATTTACAATGCGCGGGCGGCCATCAACCGAAATCCCCAAAAGGTTGCAAGTGGCCTGGCGGAAAATCGGCCAGCTATCTACAGCAAGCCCCATCCTTCGGCTGAGGAGCGGATCCGCGCAGATCTTCGCCGCGAACTCGCAAAGGCGCGGGAAGATTACGACACCCTAAAGGAGGAGAGCAAGAAGGAGATTGAGGAGCTGAAAGCAAAGATCCGGGAAAAGGACAAGATTATTGAGAAGTTCGAGCAGTTCATTGACATCTGCAACCAGCGTGTCATGGTTAGCCTCTCGAGCAAAGAGGACAACCGTGGAGGAGGGGCTTCCAGTTCTTAGGCATGATCAGGGCTGCGGTGCTCGCCGCAGGTAACATATCTGGGCTTTTGTGGCTGGATTCGAGAGGGATCGGTACGGGCGTATTAATTACTGACGGGTTTGGGAATGTGGGTTATGGGACAGCAGGGTGTGGGCGTGAGGGCGTTCAGCGGATTACGAGCAACGGAGGCATGGCATGCATGAAGTACTAACAGTGATTGGCATCATTAGGTACTGGGCATTGGGAGTGAATATGAATTCAACAGTGGATATTATTCCTGCTGGTTATGCTTGTAATCAAGTGGGATGGTTGACTTCCAGGTTGACCATTCGTATGTCTGTCGTGACCGTCTTCTTTCCCCACCATGGATCGACTATATTCACCCCCCTGGATTACATAGGGGTCACCCAGCCTCACCCACCCAAAACGACAGTCAGCCACCACGCGGCCTGCTGCAGGAGAAGGCACGCCAATACTACCTCTAATGTTCACTGACTGCTCGAAGTATAGAATATGGATATGGATTTAACATGTCTGATGGGAATATACTGCAACCGCCTCTTGCAAAGCTACACTTGCTTCCCATCCGCCACTACAGAGATACTTCAACTCGTACTCAGTAGTCCCAGTGGTCGCCGTCTCCTCTCTCAAATGCAACGCCTAGAGAAGAAACAAGTACGTATAATCACCAGGTACCTTGAATTGGACAAGGTCCTCCAGCAGTTGAAGGAGGTCGGGTAGGTACAGTGTGCAGTACGTCCTTACGCTACTAGTAAGATAGTGGTTCTTTGGCCACCTGAACTTTCCGTAGATCGTAGGGGTTGAACAGTCCCCCTTTTGATATCACCAGAGGTGTGTGGGTTCCATGCCGGCAGATTCCAGGTTGGGAACGGCCCATTGAATCGCTGGCCACTCGAAACGCCCCCGGACAAGGTGGTACAGTGTACAATCTGTACATTATACTGTATATCCTGGCCCCTGACACATGTCTCGCTGGCTTCCGCGACAGGGGTCCCGGCAGGTCGCGTTCAAACTGCCATTTGCAGGAAAATACACGCTAACTTTCCCGTTCAGGACGCACCTCAGTCCCTCTGTTCCTTTCCTCAACTCTTCACTTCCGGTCATCGTCTTGTTTGAGAGAACGTGCGGCAGGACTCAAGATACCCCCTTACGGCGTTGATTTTTCTTCTCGGCCTGTACTTTTACCGCATCGTAACTAATTTCTCGCTCTGTTCTCTCGACAATCCGCAGCCGCCGCGCCCGACTGCACCTCCCTAATTTCCTCCCCCGAGACCCGGCAGAGCGATGATATCGGCCGAACCGTGATATCAAATTCTCCGAACCAAACTTCTCTATGGAAGCCGTTGCGCCTCCCCAAGCCATGAGCCCGGGGACCAACGGCGTTGCGAACACGCCGTTCGCCGCCGTCGATCCTGTCCGCGTTGTCGACCATCTTACCGTCCTTCTCGAAGCAGCGCTTGGCGCAACCCGGGCCGAACTCGAGGCTCCCGGCAGCCTGCTCTCGAAGACACGGTACTCAGACACGCTTCAACGGTGCAGTCGCTTCGCCCTGGATACCCAGGTCGCCCTCTACATACAGAAGGACTTGATACCGACAGATTCGCTCGAGAATGGCGCTGCAGATGATTGTATGACTGCCTTCCGCCCGTTCCATCCGCTGGTCCAAATGATGCTGATATGCATGTAGATGTGCCACCGCACGTATACACCATCTCGTCCGACCTCTCCTCATCCACAACTACCGTGGCTTTCCTCGTGCTTCTCAAGCGCCCGCAGCCTCTCGACCCTAGTATCCCGATAACCTCGCAAATCCAGATGCTCAATCTGCCCGGGCCTGCCTCCCTGTCCGCAAACGCTGGCGAACAGGGACCGACCGGATCGCCCTACGAAATCCTCCAGCTCTACCTCCATAACGGCCTGGCGCCGTACTTTGACGCCAGCACCAAGAGCCAGCAGGTGCTGAGCGGCGGAAGAGGCCGGACCGATGTCGATGCTAAAACCGGCATTCCAGTTACCAAAAAGCGCTGGACCGAGCTCGAACTCAGCCTATCGCACCTCCAGCAGAACATCGAGATCCCAGAGGTCTCTCTGCCCTTCCACCCCATCGTGCAGACAGCTCTGGACGATGCGGCAGCTCGGCAGTCTAAACCGACTCTTGATATCATCCCTCCCGCAGTCTTGCAGGACAGCACGTTCCTCAACAACCTGCAAGCTACTGTGAACAACTGGATCAAGTCGATCCAGGCCATCACCAAGATGACGAGGGATCCCACCACGGGCACGGCAACGCAGGAGATAAACTTTTGGCTCTCGATGGAGTCGGCGCTGGAGGGAATTGAGAACCAGCTCAGGAGCGAGGGTGTGATGCTCACGCTCGAGATTCTCAAGCACGCCAAGCGTTTTCAGGCGACTGTCAGTTTTACTGCGGACACGGGCTTGAAGGAGGCCATGGAAAAGGTGCAAAAATACAACCAGCTGATGCGCGACTTCCCCCTCGATGAGCTCCTTTCCGCCACTACGCTCCACAAGATTAAAGACTCGATCGGCCAGATCTTTGTGCATCTGAACAAGAAGCTGAGAATATGTCCTTATCCCATTCGCCGGGCGCTTCCCCTGGTGGAGGCCATCTCGGGAGATTTGGATGAGGTGCTGCACCGCCTGCTGCCAGGCACCGAACTGGTCAAGCTTGACTATCACGATTTCAGCCGTGTGATGAAGCAGACTGATGAGATCTTCAAGGCATGGGATGACAACATCAAGGAGTTTACAAACGTCGCTCGCGAGGTTACCAGACGTCGGAATGAGAGGTTCATCCCCATCAAGGTCAACCCCCGGCACGCCGAGCTGCAGTCTCGCTTGAAGTACGTCGGCAACTTCCGTGATAACCATGAGCAGCTGCAGCGGACCATCGTCAACGTTTTAGGGCCAAAGGTAACCGTGAATGGCATCGTCGACGGGTCGGGCGCTAATGGCACCGCGGTTGTGGAGGAGATTGGCGACGTCGACGCGGTTGAGGAGGTGAGACAGGCCTGGGAGGGCTTGAAAGACGTCGACCTTCTTGATGTCACCCCGGAAGGCACCCAGAAATGGGCACGTGCCGAGAACATTTACAACGAGCGGACGTCGCGCGTGGAGAACTCGATCATCGCCCGGCTACGGGATCGGCTGGCGACGGCAAAGAATGCCAACGAGATGTTTCGCGTATTTTCCAAATTCAATGCGCTCTTCGTGCGGCCCAAGATCCGCGGCGCCATTGCCGAGTACCAGACACAGCTGATCGACAATGTCAAGCAAGCCATCACCGCGTTACACGAGCGATTCAAGCAGCAGTACGGCCACTCCGAGGCCCATGCCATGGCTCAGCTACATGACCTGCCCCCAGTGTCTGGCGCCATCATTTGGGCGCGCCAAATTGAAAGGCAGCTTGACGGGTACATGAAGAAGGTTGAGGATGTCCTCGGCGCCGACTGGACCTTACATGCCGAAGGCCAGAGACTGCAGAGCGATAGCGATCTGTTCCGGAAGAAACTCGATGCACGCCCCATCTTTGAGGCGTGGCTCCATGATGTGCAGAGGAAGCAAATCTCTATATCAGGGCTGCTCTTCAACATCAACCGGATCCGGTCAGCCGGAAATGTGCTGGAGCTTGCAGTCAACTTTGACGCCCAAGTGATTGCGCTGTTTAAAGAGACTCGGAACCTGGTATGGCTCAACTTTCCTGTTCCGCACTCGGTAAACAACGTGGCCAAGGAAGCCAAGCGTGTGTACCCGTATGCCGTCAGCTTGATGGAGAGTGTGAGGACATTTGCCCAGACTAACCGCCAGATTTCTGAAATGTCGGAGGTTGCTGTGCTTCTCAGCGGCCATCGTGATGAGGTCTATGGCCTGATTGCCAAGGGTATACCCCTTAAATGGGAGTCGTTCGTCAACAGCTACGAAGTCCACTTCAAGAATAATCGCATGACAAATGCTCATTACCAAGACATCGGCAAGAACGGAGAGAGCAAGCACGTCCTGTTCATCCGCGAGTTCGCCGCCGCTGTGTCACTTTTACAGTCGAAGACTATCACCTTGGCGAACATCCACGCCACCGTACAGACGGCGCTTGCCGAGCTTGAACGATGCCCCTACGAGGTTGCGGCATTCGAATCGCGCTTGGAGACCATCCAAAGCGCAGTCGACCAGCTCAACCTGGAGCAATATGTCAACCTTGGTTATTGGGTCGAAGGCATGAACAAACAGATTAGAGCGGTTCTGCTTGCTCGACTGCAGCACGCTGTGCAGGCCTGGATTGAGGCTTTTGAGGACGAGCATCCTGAGCGGCAGAACGACCGCAAATGGGCTATCGAACCTGCCGACGACAAAAGAACGGATGTTCCGGTCATAAAAAAGCTGGTGCACGAAATTACGATGCGCAACCAGGTCATTTACCTCGATCCGCCGCTCGAGTTCGCCCGGGCTAGCTGGTACTCGCAGCTTCAGGACTGGATCGGCGTCATTTGCAATCTGAAAAAGATCAAGGCTACACGCTACCAGATGACTATTAGCACGACAGTTTACGATGAACCCCGCTTCAATGACCTGCCCGGCGCCTGCACACAGGCTCTCTTGCGGGTGCAGACCTCGATCGAGAAGAAGATACGGGAGATTGGTGCCTACGTGGACAAGTGGCTCCAGTTTCAATCTCTCTGGGACCTGCAATCTGAACATGTCTATGATGTCCTAGGCGATCAGTTGTCGAGGTGGCTGCAGCTTCTCCAAGAGATCCGCAAGACACGTCAGACCTTCGACACGACCGAGGTCAGCCGATCGTTTGGCCATATCACCATCGACTACGATCAGGTCCAGACCAAAGTCAACGCAAAATATGATCAATGGCAGCATGACATTCTGATCAAATTTGCTGGACGCCTGGGCACGCGCATGCGGGAAGTTCATGCCGAAATTGAGAAAGCTCGTAGGGATCTGGAAGGTCAGGCCATCGAGGCCAATTCAACGGCACAGGCGGTGCACTTCATCACGCTCGTCCAGACCTGTAAGCGCCAGGTGAAGCTATGGGCCCCCGAGGTGGAGACATTCAGGCAAGGAGAGTCAACGCTGGTCAGGCAACGATACCAGTTCCCGAACGATTGGCTCCACGTTGGACATCTGGAGGGGGCATGGGATATGTTGAACGAGTTGCTCGCCCGCAAGGCCAAGATCGTGCAGGACCAGACAGACGCTCTGCGTGCCAAGATTATTGCCGAAGACAAGGTTGTGATGGACAAGATCAACGAGATTGCCCAGCAGTGGAACGAGGAGAAGCCTGTTTCGGGCACCATCGCCCCGGATGTCGCTTCGGCCACGCTTAGTGATTTCGAAAACAGAATCACCAAGCTTCAGGAGGATTCCTCCATGGTTGCCAAGGCCAAGGAAGCGCTCGACCTGCCGGCAACATCCGACACTTCTCTCGGCGTCATTCTGGAAGAGGTTCAGGACTTCAAGTCTGTCTGGGCCTCATTGTCGACCATCTGGAAGAACCTGAACGAGTTGCGGGAGACCCTATGGAACAGTGTCCAGCCGAGGAAGATCCGGTCCTCCATCGACAACCTCATCAAGATGACCAAAGAGATGCCGAGCAGGATGCGCCAGTATGCTGCCTTTGAGCATATTCAAAACGTTCTACGGCAACTAATGAAGGTCAACCCCATGCTGGCAGAGCTCAAGTCAGAGGCTGTCCGCGACCGACACTGGACCAAGATCTACAAGCAGATCAAGCCCGGCAAGCGCTACTCTCCTGTCTCCATGACACTTGGAGATGTCTGGGACCTCAACCTCGTCGCTACAGAGGTCATCGTCAAGGATATCATTATCCAGGCGCAAGGCGAGATGGCTCTGGAAGAATTCCTCAAGCAAGTGCGCGAGACCTGGACAGGCTACGGCCTCGAGCTTGTCAACTACCAGAACAAATGTCGTCTCATTCGCGGCTGGGACGACCTCTTTGCGAAGTGCAGCGAGAATCTCAACTCGCTGCAGGCCATGAGACATTCCCCATACTACAAGGAGTTTGAGGAGGAAGCTTCCGCCTGGGAGGACAAGCTCAACCGCGTGCACGTTCTCTTCGATGTGTGGATTGATGTACAACGCCAGTGGGTCTATCTTGAGGGTGTCTTCACCGGGAATGCCGACATTAAGCATCTGCTGCCTATCGAGTCGTCGCGATTCCAGAACATCAACAGCGAGTTCTCGGCCGTGATGAAAAAGGTCTATAAGCAGCCCAACGTTTTGGATGTCCTCAATATTCCGAATGTGCAGAAGTCTTTGGAACGGCTGGCCGAACTTCTCAACAAGATTCAGAAAGCGCTCGGAGAGTATCTTGAAAAGGAGCGTGTTTCGTTCCCCCGCTTCTACTTTGTCGGCGACGAAGACCTGCTTGAGATGATTGGCAATAGCAACGACACCATGCGCATTGCCAAGCACTTCAAGAAGATGTTTGCTGGTCTCACGGGCTTGGTCATGGACGAGGAATCGGTCATCACGGGATTCACTTCAAAAGAAGGAGAGGTGGTCCGTCTCAAGAAGGAAATCAATCTCGTCAAGACACCAAGGATCAACGACTGGTTGGCTCTGCTGGAGAACGGAATGAAGTCGACCCTTGCTGAGCTTTTGGCTGAGGCAATTGAGGAGTTTGGACCCATCTTCGCCAGCGAGAAAATCGACCGCGAGGCTCTCAACAAATTCATGGAAGCATATCCCAGCCAAATTGTTGTCCTTGCTACGCAGGCAGTTTGGACCACCTCGGTTGACCAGGCGTTGACTGAGGGCGGTGGCAACCTGCAGGCGCTGTTTGACCGCGAGGTGCAGGTCCTCCGTCTCCTCGCCGACACCGTGCTCGGAGACCTCGACGTTCTGATGCGCAAGAAGTGCGAGCAGCTCATCACCGAATGTGTGCACCAGCGAGATGTCATCGAGAAGCTGATCAAGGCAAACGCCGCGTCCAACACACATTATCTCTGGCTGCTCCAGATGCGCTATGTCTACGTTCCTGAAGGCGACTTTCTGCAGCGTCTGCACATCAAGATGGCGAACGCCAAGCTCAACTATGGCTTTGAGTATCTAGGTGTGCCTGACAGGCTGGTTCGGACACCTCTTACAGACCGTTGCTTCCTGACCCTGACCCAGGCCCTCTGTCAACGCTTGGGTGGCTCTCCCTATGGCCCTGCAGGCACTGGCAAGACAGAGTCGGTCAAGGCGCTTGGTATCCAGCTCGGCCGATTCACGCTCGTCTTTTGCTGCGACGACACTTTCGACTTCCAAGCCATGGGTCGTATTTTCCTCGGTATCTGCCAAGTGGGTGCTTGGGGTTGCTTCGACGAGTTCAACCGTCTTGAAGAGAGGATCTTGTCTGCCGTTTCTCAGCAGATTCAAAACATCCAACTTGGCCTCAAGCAGGGCGCTGAAGACGAAAAGGCTCAGATCGAGCTCGTTGGTCGCCAGCTCCGTGTCAACGCAAACACGGGCATCTTCATCACTATGAATCCTGGCTACGCCGGTCGTTCCAATCTTCCCGACAATCTCAAGAAGCTGTTCCGCAGTGTCGCCATGTCCAAGCCCGACAAGGAACTCATCGCCGAAGTTATGCTCTATTCTCAGGGTTTCAACCAGGCCAAGCAGTTGTCCAAACACACGGTGCCCTTCTTCGACCAGTGCTCGGTGAAGTTGTCAAAGCAGGCACACTACGACTTCGGCCTCCGTGCGCTCAAGAGTGTGCTGGTAAGCTCTGGCGGCCTCAAACGTGCACGTCTAACTAGCAGCGATGGCACCCTTGGCGCCGAGGAGGTCGTGGAACCCGAAATCCTTGTGCAAAGTATCCGCGAGACCATCGCGCCTAAACTGATCAAGTCTGATGTCGACATCATGATGGAAATCGAAGCGGTCTGCTTCCCCGGTGTCAAGTATGTGCCCGCCAATCTGGAAATGCTTGAGGAGGCAATCCGCCGCCTCGCGGCCGAGAGACATCTGGTCGTCAACGAGACCTGGATGACCAAGGTTCTCCAGCTCTACCAGATCCAGAAGATTCATCATGGCGTAATGATGGTCGGTAACTCAGGCTCCGGGAAGTCAGCAGCCTGGAGACTGCTCCTCGACGCCCTCCAGCATGTCGAAAATGTTGAGGGAGTGTCGCATGTCATTGACAGCAAGGTCATGTCCAAAGAGGCGCTCTATGGCAATCTCGATTCTACGACAAGAGAGTGGACCGATGGCCTGTTTACCAGCATCCTTCGCAAGATTGTCGACAATCTCCGTGGCGAGGACACTAAGCGGCACTGGATTGTCTTTGACGGTGATGTCGATCCGGAGTGGGTCGAAAACTTGAACAGCGTGCTCGATGACAACAAGCTGTTGACTTTGCCGAACGGCGAGCGTCTCAACCTCCCTCCGAACGTCCGCATCATGTTTGAGGTTGAAACTCTCAAGTATGCGACGCTCGCAACCGTCAGTCGTTGTGGTATGGTCTGGTTCAGCGAAGACACCGTGTCGCCCAGCATGATGGTTACCAACTACCTTGAAACATTGCGTTCCGTTGCTTTTGAGGATCTCGACGAAGATGCCGTTGCCACGGGGCAGAATTCGGCAAAGGCGCTGGAGGTTCAAAGGCAGGCTGCCGAACTCTTGCAGGCCTATCTCATGACGGATAACTTCATTCTCTCGGCCTTGGCACAAGCCGAAGGATTCAACCACATCATGGAGTTTACCGTCGCTCGTGTGCTGAACACCCTCTTCTCGCTTCTTAACAAGGCTGTGCGCAATATTATCGAGTACAACGCACAGCATACAGACTTCCCTCTCGACCCAGAGCAGGTGGAGGGGTATATTTCCAAGAAGCTGCTTCTTGCCCTGGTGTGGGCTTTGACTGGCGACTGCCCTCTAGCGGACCGCAAGTCGTTTGGTGACAAGATGGCGGGCCTTGCCAGCTTCGGTTCGCCGCCGCTCGACGGCACAAGCTCTCTCATTGACTTCGATGTTTCCCTGCCCAAGGCTGAATGGTCACCCTGGCAGAACCAAGTGCCGACCATTGAGGTTAACACCCACTCGGTCACACAAACGGATGTGGTCATCCCTACACTCGATACCGTTCGCCACGAGGACGTCCTGTACTCCTGGCTTGCCGAACATAAGCCGCTGCTCCTGTGCGGCCCTCCTGGTTCTGGCAAGACGATGACATTGTTCAGCGCGCTCCGGAAGTTGCCCAACATGGAGGTAGTCGGCCTCAACTTCTCAAGCGCAACAACACCTGACCTCCTCATCAAGACATTTGAGCAATACTGTGAATACAAGAAGACACTCAATGGGGTCATGCTCTCGCCGACCCAGATTGGTCGCTGGCTGGTCATATTCTGCGACGAGATCAATCTGCCTGCCCCCGACAAGTATGGCACGCAGCGTGCCATCTCTTTCCTCCGCCAGCTCGTCGAGCACAACGGCTTCTGGAGGACGTCGGACAAATCCTGGGTCACCCTCGACAGGATCCAGTTTGTCGGCGCTTGCAATCCCCCAACGGACGCTGGCCGTACACCGATGGGAGCGCGATTCCTTAGGCATGCTCCCCTCATCATGGTGGACTATCCCGGCGAGCAGTCACTCATGCAGATCTACGGCACCTTCAATTCGGCTGTGCTCAAGATAATTTCTTCGCTTCGCGGCTACGCCGAACCGCTTACGCAGGCCATGGTCCGCTTCTATCTCGAGTCGCAGCAACGCTTCACCCCCAAGATTCAGCCACACTACGTCTACAGTCCTCGTGAACTCACGAGATGGGTGCGCGGCATATACGAAGCAATTCGGCCGCTCGAGACGCTGTCCGTCGAGGGCCTAATTCGCATATGGGCTCACGAAGCGCTTCGTCTTTTCCAAGACCGCTTGGTGGCCGAAGAAGAGCGCAAGTGGACCGACGATGCAGTGCGTCGCATCGCCATGGAGTATTTCCCTACTATTGACGAGCAGAAGGCGCTCGGTGGCCCGATCTTATTTTCCAACTGGCTGTCGAAGCACTATGTGCCGGTGGATCGTGAGCAGTTGCGCGACTTTGTCAAAGCCAGGCTCAAAACTTTCTGCGAAGAGGAGGTTGATGTGCCACTCATTCTGTTCAATGACGTCTTGGAGCACGTCCTCCGCATCGACCGGGTTTTCAGGCAGCCGCAGGGCCATCTCATTCTCATTGGTGTCAGCGGAAGCGGCAAGACAACTCTGTCGCGATTTGTGGCCTGGATGAACGGTCTCAAGGTGTTCCAGATTAAGGTGCACGGCAAGTATTCGGCTGAAGACTTCGACGAGGATCTGAGGGAAGTCCTCCGGCGCTGTGGTTGCAAGGGCGAGAAGATTTGTTTCATCATGGACGAGTCTAACGTTCTTGACTCTGGATTTCTGGAGCGCATGAACACTCTGCTTGCCAACGCCGAGGTGCCCGGTCTATTCGAGGGCGACGACCTTGCGGCGCTCATGACGGCCTGCAAGGAAGGAGCCCAGCGGCAGGGCTTGCTGCTCGATTCTCAGGAGGAACTCTACAAGTGGTTCACCGGGCAGATTGTCAAGAATTTGCATGTCGTGTTTACCATGAACCCTCCCGAGGACGGACTGTCATCCAAGGCGGCAACGTCGCCTGCGCTCTTCAACCGTTGCGTGCTTAATTGGTTCGGCGACTGGTCCGACCAGGCTCTATTCCAGGTCGGGCACGAGCTCACACATTCCGTCGATCTGGACAGGCCGAACTGGACGGCCCCAGACACCCTCCCTGTCGCCTACCGCGGGCTCAACCTGCCTCCTTCGCACAGGGAGGCTGTCATCAATTCCATGGTTTACATCCACTACTCCCTGCAGCGATTCAACGCCAAGCTGCTCAAACAGCAAGGCAAGGTCACGTTCCTCACTCCGCGGCATTTCCTCGACTTTGTCGCGCAATATGTCAAACTATACAATGAAAAGCGCGAGGATCTCGAGGAGCAGCAGCGTCACCTCAACGTTGGTCTCGAAAAGCTCCGTGACACGGTGGACAAGGTCCGCGATCTCCGCGCTAGCTTGGCGGAGAAGAAAGCACAGCTCGAGCAGAAGGACGCAGAGGCCAATGAGAAGCTGCAGCGTATGGTTGCTGACCAACGTGAGGCCGAGCAGAGGAAGAACACGTCTTTGGAGATCCAGGTCGCGCTTGAGAAGCAGGAGGCCGAGGTGGCGTCGCGCAAGAAAATTGTGCTCGAAGACCTCGCCAAAGCAGAGCCTGCTGTCGAGGAGGCAAAGGCGTCTGTCAGTAATATCAAGCGGCAACATCTTACCGAGGTGCGATCCATGTCTTCGCCGCCTCAGGGTGTCCGTCTTGCTCTAGACGCCGTCTGCACCCTGATCGGCCATAAGGCCAACGATTGGAAGCAGATCCAGGCCGTTGTCCGCCGGGATGATTTCATCGCCAGCATCATCAACTTCAACAATGAAAAGCAAATGACAAAGGCTTTGCGGCTCAAGATGCGAAACGAGTTCTTGACAAACCCGGAGTTCACGGTCGACAAGGTGAACCGTGCCAGCAAGGCCTGTGGTCCGCTTGTGCAGTGGGTTGAGGCCCAAGTCAACTACGCTGAAATCCTGGACCGTGTTGGGCCTCTCAGGGAAGAGGTAATGCTGCTTGAGGAGCAGGCGTTGCAGACCAAGGCGGAGGCAAAGGCAGTCGAGCAGACGATTGAGAACCTCGAAGCCAGCATCGCCACGTACAAGACGGAATACGCGTCGCTCATCAGTGAAACGCAAGCCATCAAAGCCGAGATGTCCCGAGTTCAGTTCAAGGTCGACCGCAGCGTCAAGCTCCTGGATAGCCTGTCGTCTGAGAGGACCCGCTGGGAGGAGGGTAGCAAGTCGTTCGAGACCCAGATCAGCACTTTGGTAGGCGACGTTCTCGTTGCGGCGGCGTTCCTAGCATATAGCGGTTTGTATGACCAAACTTTCCGGAAGTCCATGATGGAGGACTGGCTCCATCAGCTGCACCTATCGGGGATCCAATTCAAGCAGCACAATCCAGTCACCGAGTACCTCTCTACGGCGGATGAGCGACTTGGCTGGCAGGAGAACACACTGCCGGTCGACGATCTGTGCACCGAGAACGCCATCGTCTTGAAGCGATTCAACAGGTACCCGCTCATCATCGACCCGTCAGGACGCGTCACCGAGTTTCTGCAGCGAGAGTGCAAGGACCGCCGCCTCACTGTCACGAGCTTCTTGGACGACTCGTTCACGAAGCAACTCGAAAGCTCGCTCCGTTTCGGCAATCCGATCCTTATCCAGGATGCGGAGCACCTCGACCCTATTCTCAATCATGTGCTCAACAAGGAGTACCAGAAGACTGGTGGTCGGGTTCTAATCCAGCTCGGCAAGCAGCAGATCGACTTCTCACCCTCGTTCAAGCTCTATCTATCCACACGAGACCCGTCAGCCACTTTTGCGCCGGATATTTGCAGTCGCACGACGTTCGTCAACTTCACTGTTACCCAGAGCAGCTTGCAAACACAGTCCTTGGCTGAGGTGCTCAAGTCGGAACGTCCCGACGTTGATGAGAGGCGCTCGAACCTCATCAAGCTGCAGGGCGAGTTCAAAGTTCACTTACGGCAGCTCGAGAAGCGTCTGCTGCAGGCGCTCAACGAGTCTCGCGGCAACATTCTTGATGACGACAATGTCATCGAGACGCTCGAGACACTGAAAACGGAAGCCGCTGAGATCTCGGCCAAGATGAGCAACACCGAAGGCGTCATGGCTGAAGTCGAAGAGATCACGCTCCAGTACAACGTCATTGCCCGGTCGTGCAGCGCTGTCTTCGCTGTCTTGGAGCAGCTGCACTACCTCAACCACTTCTACCAGTTCTCTCTGCAGTACTTCCTCGACATTTTCCATTCCGTCTTGCACGGCAACCCGCACCTGGCAAACGAGACAAACCACAACGTCCGTCGCGATGTCATTGTCAAGGACCTCTTCGTGACGACGTTCAAGCGGACTGCGCTAGGTTTGCTGCAAAAGGATCGCATTACATTGGCGATGCTCCTCGCTCAGGCTTCCCCTTATAAGATGGACAAAGGCTTGTTGGACGTGATTCTTGACGAGCGTGTTGAGGGCAGAGACGTCTCCACGGATAGCGAAGCGAAGGACGAGGTGTTCGTTCGCGCAAAGAGGATTACAGCCCTCAAGGATAAGCTCGATGGCATTTCGGAAGTAGACTGGACCAGGTTCTTCACCGAAGAGCTTGCCGAGAATTTTGTGCCCAAGGTCTGGGACGACAGCACTGAGGCTACCAACCAGGCTCTCCTCTCCTTGTTGCTGGTCAAACTCTTCCGCCTCGACCGCTTCGTGCCCGCGGCCGAGCGCTTTGTCACACTAGTCTTTGGCTCCGAACTCTTTGACATTGTCGAAGACCTTAAGCAAACAGTGGACCAGGTGTCCGCGACGAGGCCCATCTCCCTTGTCTCGAGTCCCGGCTTCGACGCCTCGTACAAGGTTGACGGCCTTGTAGAGCGTATGCGGGTGCGCTGCACAAATATTGCGATGGGCTCCAACGAGGGTCTCGCCAGCGCCGACAAGGCCATCAGCAATGCCGCTCAGACAGGCACTTGGGTTCTGATCAAGAACGTCCACCTTGCCCCGACATGGTTGCAGAGTCTGGAGAAGCGCATGGACTCGCTCAATCCAAATCCCGAGTTCAGGCTCTTCCTGTCCATGGAGTCATCGCCCAAGATACCGGTTAATCTGCTGCGCGCTTCGCGGGTGCTGATGTACGAGCAGCCTGCCGGCGTCCGCGCCAATATGAAGGACTCCATGTCGTCACTCTCGACGCGGTCCGTCAAGCCACCCGTTGAGCGGACCAGACTGTATCTGCTTCTCTCGTTCTTGCATGCCGTTGTTCAGGAGAGGTTACGGTACGCTCCCAACCTGGGGTGGAAGGGCTTCTGGGAGTTTAACGATGCCGACGTAAGTCTCCTTTCCTCTGCTTTTCAAGTTGATTGATCATTCCAATGAATCCCGACCCGAACTCGGCTAATTCGAAACGCGAAATAATAGTACGAATGCTCCACCTTTGTGATAGACACATGGGTAGACGCGACGGCACAGAACCGCACCAATATCGCCCCGTCCAACATCCCCTGGGACATGATCCGCTACCTGGTAACGGAGACGTATGGCGGCAAGATCGATGACGAAGGTGACTTTGGCGTCCTCACCCAGCTCGTCCACACCTTCCTCACACCGGCCGCCTTTGATATCGGCCATAAGCTTGTCCGTGCCAGTGGGCTGCAGCAAGGAGCCGCAGCCGACAGCGAGGACGACGAGGATGCGGCCGCCGTGGAACTGGTCGTCCCCTCGGGCACCTCCCTCCAGGAGTTCATGAGCTGGATCCAGCGCCTGCCCGAGCGCGAACCGCCAACCTACCTGGGCCTGCCAGCCAACGCGGAGAAACTGTTGCTTGTCGGCCTTGGGCGGAACCTGGTTGCGGACCTGAAGAAGGTGACGGATTTGTTGGATGAGGGTGAGGCGTTGATGACTGAGGCGTAGGAGAAACTGTTGCTTGTCGGCCTTGGACGGAACCTGGTTTCGGACCTGAAGGTAACGGATTTGTTGGATGAGGGTGAGGCGTTGATGACTGAAGCGTAGGCGGCTGCCTTGTTTGGAGTTTGGGAGGCGGTGGGAGGGAGTTGGTGAGCGGGGAGTTTGGTCTGATAATGCTAATGTAATTGGTGTACTGTTTACAAGGCCAGGATTCCCGACTGGATTTGGGTCCGCTCTGTTCTTTCTTTTTCTTTTGGCTTGTTGATATTACACTTTTAGAGGAGTAATACGGGGATTCGCATCTGTGTAGTTTGGCGTGGCCTGTTAGCACGCGGTGGTTCGTGACCGTAAACCTTCCCCGGAACAGTGTCTGAATTGGAATTTTGCCTTGTACGTATACCCGCGTCCGTTTTCCCTGATGTCCTGATGTAACTGAGTCTCTTCTCTATCTGCTGGGCTGTTGAAAATCTATACCTGATCATTGCCGCTAATAGAAATTGTATGCAAAGAACGCACAGTGGGTAGAAGCCAGCCTATATCATAACCTATCTGGCATTCTTTTGAACGTGAGAAAGGCAAGATACTCCGCCTTCGCCTCTATCTAGCCCATCCAGACGTAGCCGAAAATCCAAGTCGTCCAGTATATCCTTATGCGCCACTAATATATCAATCGAAAGCGATGTCCATTTCGTCCTGCCCCCTGCCTCCGTGCCCATCGCTCTTTTCATCCTTATCCTTACCCTTCGTTGCCTTCTCCCCATCCTGTTTTTCCTCGTTCTCGGGCATCTCTGACGTAGAGGACAACAACCGAGAGAATGCTTCCGGTGTCAGGAACTCGGCATAGCCTTTCATCGTCATGGGCACACCCATCATCCCATGGGCTACTAGTCCCGGGGAGGAGTAGTAGGCCCCCATGGGTTCGAGCCAGCGATTCTCCAGTGCATACATAGCCGGTTCGAGCAGAGCCGGGCAAACGGACACACCGGGCGCAAGCGGAGGCAAGCCTTGGATGCCCAGCACTTTGGTGGCGAAATCACGGAACGGGGTGATCATTCTGGCGACGGCGACGGCCTCCTCGAATGACGCATTGGAGTCCGCAGAATGGTGGATGTCGTCCTCTAGCGGTACCATAAGCTGCAGATTGTGAGCGAGCACCTGGTTGAGGAAGCGCAGGATCAGAGTCTCTGAACTCAGGGTGCTCAGCTTCTCGAGAGCTCGGGCGCCGTCCAGGGCTCGATCCAACGCGGCTGCGGCCGCGTCCGTACCTGTCTCATGCTTTGTCGACGTGGCGGCTAGCATCATGCCAACCATGGTGCTGAGGAGCTCGGTGGCTGAGATATCCAGCTGCTGATGGGCCTTCTCGGCCCAGGAAATGTCTAGGTTAGGGCAATTCTCGAGCTCCAAAATGTTTGAGTCCGACAAGGACGGCATGCACGAGCGAACCAGGATACACCAGAGCGTAAGCAAGACCTGGTAAGCCTCTGTCACCTCGTTGCCATCCGTGACGCGGATCACTTGAGGGATTGAAGGAGAGTGTTGCAGCACGACGAGGCACCACTTCAGGCACGACATCAGACAGTCGATCTGAAGGAGCGGGTCGGTATTTTGAGCATCACCGCTGAAAGCAGGCTGCTGGCTCCTGAACTGCTCCAAGACGTCAATGTTGCAGATGTACTCCTCTTCTACGTCAAAGTCAGTACACTGGTTGTACTGCGCGAGCGTTGAGCCAAGCAGCACGAAGGTGGGTATGTCGAGGCTTGGTCCTCGGGGCTTGAGCGTCCGCAGACGCTCTAATCCGCCGTCGTCCACTACGTTGTCGTTGATGGCCTTTTCGAGCAGCTGGATGCGGTCGCTTTCGGCGTTCAAGTCCGGGCCCTGGGCATGGCCCCACATGAGGTCGAACAGAAAATTAGAGCAGGTGTTCTCGCCATGCTCCTGCACCGTCTCCATGTCGTTGACCAGCATTTTCTGAACTTCATTTGCCTGTCTGTCGGTTTGAGCTGTGCGGACACAAGCGAAAATGCTAGCTACGAGGCGCTTGCCGTTGGGGTGAGTCTTCTCGTATAGCGCACGGTATACGCCAAAGGAGTAGTGCGCGTCTCCCAATTCCTTCAGGATATCGGCGAGCCAGCGGTGTTGATTCACTGCCTCGTCCGAATCCAAGCGTACCTGGTAAGGCTCTGGCGCGGGTGTAGCGGGCGGCTTGACTGTTGACGCAGGAAGGCTTAGTGTCAGAGCAGCGGGAGCTTGAGCGGCAAAAGGCTTGACGGGTCTAGCCCTTGAAGAAAGCGTGTCTTTGGCCAAGGGGCGCGGCTTGTTGGATGACGGCCGAGCATCTGACCTCTTTGCCGGAGATCTTCGAGGCAATCTCGTTGGGGGCGCGGGTTGATCCGACTTGGTATACTTCCGGAACCCCCAAATATCGAATTGGTGTATGTATTGGCGTCTCCTGTTATAAGTGTAGGACTCAGTTAGCTGCATTTGTCCGGCTTTCATTAGTGACACGCACGTGGCATCGAAGCTGTGTTCGGTTTTCATGTGCTCCATAACATCGTTGAGGGTTCGGTTTTCATCGAGGTACTTGCTCCGGAGAATGGGCTTGAATTTTTCCCATGTCTCGGACGGGATTCGGCGGGCGTTGTGACGTTGTGTAACGAACCGGGTCATGGTGCAACTGCCTATGTTGATGCGAACTCTGCTTGGTCGCTGGAGTGAGTCTGTGCAGCACCATGGCAACAGCGTTCCTCGAGTAGTCACTATATATTCGGGAGTCTTGGGGAGGAGGCATTGTATTGTACAAATACTCGAATTGGTCTTGTGGCATTTTGATATTGTCGTCCGCGGGCTATGTGACGCCTGGAAATGTGCCTCGCAAGGCATCAAGCTCACCGAAGTAGATTGATGAGACATGTTGAAAAATAAGCCTTGGTGGCCAATGAACCAGTACCTTCGGCCCTGAGCTGCGTGGCTAACTAATGCAGGTTGAGGTGTACCTACGCTCGGGAGGTGTGGACAGCCAGCCTCAGGTGTATGTGCATATGGAAATTACCTACTGGTACCTGTCAAATTGCAAATTGTATGCGACGGCAGCTATGCCATGACGCCGGCGATGTGCGAGTTAGTTCGTTATTCTTGATGCAGGAGCAGGAATTGGAATTCCACATGCTGCAGTTCCACCCTTGGATATCCAGGAGATGGAAATGGAATGGTTGGAGGGGACTGTGAATATAATGAAGCTCTCCTGGCAGGAATGCCTGAGGGCGCATTCTTAACACATTGCTGTCTTGATCTTTGCCATGCCACTGGGTAGTCGAGACGATGAGCCATGGATCTTTCGCGGAATAGGCGCATGGGCTGACGAAATTCTGCCGTGCGAAGCGGGCAGTCACCAGGAGCCGGCGGTTGACGGATCGCCGGATCTACTGCCGGTGCAGGAAACACGGCGCTGCTCAGATTCCCAAGACCGATCGAGCGCCTCTCTGGGTCGGGAGCACGGAGTTTCTCGGGCAGCAACCCAGGAAGCACCGCCTCCGCCACGATCATATGGGTCGCGGCGCCGTGCGTCGGTAGATGCCCACCACTCTTCAGAAAAGAAGGCGACAAATGCAGGTCAACCCGAAGACCAAATCAAATTGCTGGCAGAACCCCGTCTCAACGACACCTTGACCTGCATCAGCGACCCCATCAGTTTTCGAACGGAGCAGGACATACCAGTCAAGGGCACCTGGGCATGGTGTCGTCTGTACAAATCAAGAGGTTAGTAAAGTCAGCGGCAGGTAATCGGTTTGGTGCACACTATGTTGACTGGTCATCTTTCACAGGTGGTTCGAACAGCAGTGCGATGGCCTGCTGGACGACGGTGTGATGACAGAAAAGCGAACAAGGACAAAAGAAATTGAGGGTTTTGGATTTTGGACCTTTGGGTGCCAAATTGCCAATTAACGTCGGCTAGGCTGCCTCTGCCTGGAAGTCCGGAGTCAAGACTCGCGTTGTACAAGAGGCTTTCTGTCTGGACAAGAATCGGGGGTGATGGGAGGAGGAGGTGCATGGTGCAATCGTCCAGCTGACTTGTTCGTGACCAAACCTGGCAGGTTGTGCAATCAATCGACGGCAGCAGGAGCAAAGCACTGTATGGACACAGTATCGAGTTGTACTGATCGTACCGGTTTGTACTACTGTAACCATGGATACTTTGCACTGTATAATACTACAGGGTATGGATACGTACCGTCGTCCTCGGCACCTGTCGATGTCTTCTCGAGCTTCATCAGCCTTCTGTCCGGTATTGATCCAGATTCTTTTCAGAACAGTAAATTCATTTTGTGGGTGTATGAGAAGATGTCTTCTTCAGAGGCACGAGAGGTACTTCGTAAAGCTGCAATGCATGCTTGCTGGATGCACACCAACATTCGCCGTGTACCGAACCTCAGTGAAGCCTATGACGTAACTAAACCACCCTAAACGCCCAATTCTGACCTTGGCCCCGCGGACCTCCCACAGCAGCTGCCCGCTAATGCACGATGCACGCGCGAACCATCATAAAGAGGTTTCAAGGTAGAGGTAGTTCTACAGTAGCTGTGCCAGCCGGAAGTTAACAGATACTGCCAGGCCGGCATGGATACTTTACCCAGACCCTGGGCAAGGCTGGCAAGCAATGTCGATTCCCAGCGCCGCGGGCTTTGAAGTTAGGGACCGAAAGGGAGCATCTGGAACGGATCAAACGACGCATAAAGGGGTGACGTACCATCCCTTCTTGGACGCGTCAAAACATGTCTCGAAGCACGAGGCCAATCCAGTGGTCTGTTCAATCAGAAGGCTTGCTGCAGGTCTTGCAACTGCACCCTTCCCTTCCCCGCAGAACGACAATAGCGGCGGATCCCTACTTGTAGTGTACTGTACTGTACATAACCGTTCTTGTTTCAATCCTTGCCTCGTCCCACGAGTTACAGCATCCGATTCATCTTTTGATCTGTCAGCACTGTTCCTCCACTACATAAACCTCCCAAGCCCCGCCATCTTGTCTTTCAAACCAGTACCCCGGACGTATCCAGACCGTGAGCTCAACTTGAACCATCTGAAGCTCCACCGACAACAACAACCATGGATCGCTTCCACCATAGTGCGTGGCACCCCCCGTGCTTACATCGCTTGTACTGACAGCCCGGACATCTAGTGAACCCCTTTGCTAAGAGGGACTCCCACAGCGCCAACGCCATCATCACCTACAAGGTCCTGACCCTCATCACCTGGCTGCTGTCGGCTGTGGCAACCGTCTACTACTACTTTGAGCCCCCGCACGACGGCCGCTACCATGGCGGGACCATCTGGCACCAGAACTACGAGCACTATTCTGGCTTCACCCTCAATTCGGTCATCGTGTCCATCTACTGGTGCGGTCCCTTCCGGCCCTCTCCGATGCCTCCGATGCCTCCTGAATACTGACCTCTCGTTCCAAACAGGCTGGTCCTCCTCCTCCTCCAACTCGCCTACATAGGCCATCTGTTCTCGCCCAATGCCGAGACTGTCAACGCAGCCTGCTCGGTTGGTTCCCGTATGTATCACTTTACCCTCCCGTGGCGGTCTAGAAGGTATAGGATAGTGCCACTGATACCAATCGCCTCTCCCTGAACAGATTTCATCCTCAACAACCTGCTGCACTTCGCCTTCATCATGCTGTTCGTCCGCTCGCACTTTGTCTGGGCCGAGGTGATGCTCATCCTCAACTTTGCCAACCTGACGTCGCTCTACTTCCGCCGCGTGGCCGTCACCCACCACCCGCGCCTGCTGTTCGTCCACTTCCCCGCCGTGTCGGGTCCCCTCGCCTGGACCTTTGTTGCCCTGTACTGGAACGGTGCCATCATGGTGCCCCACCACAACAGCCTCGTCGCCCGCATCTTTGCAAATATCTTTGTCTGGGCCCTGCTGGGCTACGGCATGTTCTTCATTGCTGCTTACAAGGTGCGTAATGCCATGACTTCTCCTCTGTATGATCATAATCATATGCATACAGTAGTTGTGCGCGTGCTGACTGGCTCGGGCTGGGCTTGGACAGGATTACTCCATGGGCTTTTCCCTCAGCGTGCTGTCCGCTGCGCTGGGCGTGGCCCAGTTCTTCCGGCAGATCGTCGCCTTCCAGTGGATCTTTGCCTTCACCATCATGGCCGTACTGTTTGTGTTTACCGTCATCGTCGCCGTGCCGGCTTGGACGACCCGAAGCGAGGCTCAGCGGCCCGCGGACGCTGAGAGGGCGCCGCTGCTTGCGGATAACTAGGCAGAGCTTGTTGGCCCGGACTACTCTGTCCCGGATGGAGAAAAGGGGTGAGCAGGGTGGGAGAGAGACAAGGGTGGGAGGTTGATAATTGATGGGACTAGGGAAGGAGCAGTGCCAGTTGAAGGGGGACATGTTGCGGTCAAATTGCTTGCTTAGTTAAGGCGTCGCGACGTAATTCTGGTCCTACGGGGTTGGGAATGCATGATGAAATTGAAGACATGTATGGGAGATGGCAAGTATCAGCGGTACGGAGTACTCCGTAATGTAATTCGCTTGTCGGCGGGTTGGTTCGGAAAATAGTGGGGAATCTTAGCGCTTATCGATAGCTGCTGAATGTTTGTTACCGTAATATTGACGGGAGTTGAATGACGCGCAAGGTTGTCTACCAGGCTTGAAAAGGCCAAAAGCAAGAGACCCACAGAAATATGCCACACTCCATCCGTTTTCCGTTCCCATCTTTGCGAATAGGCACCGACATCTGCCAAGTCTCGCATATACATAGAATCCTCGCCGACCCCCACAGGGGCACTCGTTTCATCCGGCGCGTCTTGACCCCAGAGGAGCGTGATGCCGCTCGCGAACCGATCGCCGACATATTGAGAGCCGCCGACCGTGTGGCGGAGCGGAAGAGTGCGTCGTTGAAGGAGCACGAAGTTGCCCAGGCTGTGACGAAGCATGAAGAGCCCCAGGGCGCTGAAGAGGCCCGGGGTGTGACAGTCAAGGAGGAAAAGCGAAGCGAGAAACCCTGGGTCAAGCCAACGATCCTGAAAGAAGCTGCTATCTTCATGGCTGGGAGGTATGTTTTCTCCCTCTTTGAAGATGCCCTGCAACTCTCCTGGTGCCGTCGGGCCTGACCCTTCCTCCAGGTTTGCAGCCAAAGAAGCAGTCATCAAGGCACATCCACACCTATGCATGGGGTATAGGCACATTGTCATTAAAAACGAGACGTATGCGTGGCGGCCATCGAACAACTCACGTCCGGCCAGTGGCCCGCCCACAGCCTTGGTCAAGACTAGCGAGATTCTGGGTGAAGACCATCAAGACCAGGAGGCCATACTAAGCATCAGCCACGACGGCGACTATGCGACTGCTGTTTGTATGGGCTTCAACCAGGAAAAAAAAGAATATAGCAACTGAAGAGATACGTCGTTGACGGAGGCGAGGCCAGCGGCGGCCAAAATGGCAGGCGAGGCTGGAGATGCTGGAGCTTTTGAGAAAGATGAGAGGAAGCATGGCCCAGGAACAAGCCAAAGAGAGCCAAGAAGGTGACCCGGAGACAAAGGAGGTGCACCCATGATGCGAGAGACGCGAAGCATCAGCTTGTCAATTTGGGTGACCTAAAATAACCACACCAAGAACTGGAACCCGGCCACACAGTCTTAAAGATCCTCGTCAGTTCGTGTCCATCTAACACGGTATTAGCATAACCCATGTAGCAAACGACTATGTTGCATACCTCGGTCTTGATCTTGGGATTGGTAGCCTCGGCCTCAGCTTCAGCCTTGTAATCGGACCTCGCGGCGACGGCGGCGGAAGCTGCGGGCTGGACGCCGGGCCGCTACCCTTTCCTACGATAGTTGCGCTTGTTCCTGTCTTCCTTGATCAAATCGGCCGCCTGTGGCACTTGTGTTAGTTTAGCTAACAGTCACAAGGACAACCTGTTTCTTCCAGACCTAGGAGTGGCCACAGGCTTGGGGCCTAGGCGGAAAGTCCCGGGGAAAAAAAAAGAAGACAAGAAGGAAAGAAAAAGAAAAAAGGAACAGGATAAGGATAAGGATGAGGATAAGGATGAGGATAAGGATGAGGATAAGGATGAGGATTAGAATAAAGACAAAAAGAGGAACAAAGAAGGGGAAAACTATTATGACACTAACCTTCTCAGCAATAGCATACACAGCAGCCTGCAGATGGGCCGCAGGAATCAGCGGGATGACGCCCGCATCAACAACCCGCAGATTGGCCGTGCCGTACACCAGCAGCCGGGGGTCCACGACGCCGCCCAGCTCGAGCGGCAGCATGCTGGTGGTGCCAGACAGGTGGAACTCGGTCTGCAGCCGTTGGCGGATGGCCTCCTCCACGGCCTCAAGCCCTCCTTCAGTACCTAACCTCCTCATCATGATTCCCAGTACCATCTGGACCCGGTGTCAAGAAATCCCACGGCGCGGGCGGGCGCGGCATCAGCTCGGTCATAGCCTGGGTAGTCAGCAAGCGGGCGTTGAAGCGCAGACCGTCGAGGAGGAGAGCGCAGTCGGCGGGGTGGGCGCAGTACCGCGGGTCGAGGCGGATGTTGGTTGCCAGTCCTAGTCCAGGTCCAAGTCCAAGTTCGCCGCCGGGGGAGGATTCCACACGGGCAGTGGGTGACATTAACAGGTCGTGTGACAGCGCCTGAACGGTGCCCCGGCTGAAGGGACGCTGCATGGCCACGGCCAGTGTTCCGATCGACTCGGCCATGATTTCTATCGCTGGGGTTTCGGAGTGCCAGAGGAGGGTTTGGAGTTGGGATAGTTGAAGGGAGTAGCCTGCTTCGATTGTTGGGTGTCTCCTTCCCAATGGGAGAGATAGGAGGTAGGAGGTAGAAAGGGGGATGGAGAGGTTGAGGAGGGGTAGGGTGGTGCTGTTAGGTGTGATAGTTAGGAGGTAGGTTAGGAACGGGAAGGCGGCGGTGGAGATTAGTGGTGCTGTCCATGGGCCTGTTTGGGTTGTTTGGGGTCGATGGTTAGTGGTTGGTAAATAGTCGTAAACAAAGGGGGAGGGGGTTCAAGGGGCTCACCTGTGCGGTTGGTGTAATACTCGTCCTGGGCATGGTGGAGGGTGTTTCCTGTGAGATTGTTGGCTGAAAACAAGCCCGGCGCGGTGTCTACTGTTGCATTACCTAGTTAAGAGGTGGGATGTGTTGGGGCTGGGGCTACTAGTACTCAGGGGTACTGTACAGTTGTAGAATGCCCCGACAAAGGCGTGATCCTGGAGGTTCTATCCAACCCCTGGGAGGTCAATGTGCACGGTGACATTGAGGTCCTGCAAGACAGCCGCAGGGCCAATGCCGAATACTTGCAGCAGGGCCGGAGAGATGACGGCTCCCGCGGCGAGGATGACATCCTGCTTGCAGACCACGTTACCCCGCGGGGAGCTGGGCGATTCCGTGTACTTGTTTTCAGTATCAGCATCATGTTGAGCCGTTTTGGCGAACTTCAGCGGGTCTGACCTCAACGCTGTGTGCTCGTTTCAGAGTCCCAAACGACGAGCCGATCACGCCCGGGGCGTCGATGCTTTGGAGATGAGGTGAATACTGTTAACGGTCTGCTGCACGGCCAGGTGTAGGTTTGGGCGGTCGAGCACGGGATCCAAATACGACCTCCTGCCGTCGGCCCTCGACTGGTTGGTGGCTGACATGGTCGCCGGCATAACCATGGCACCTGCCATGATGCCCGTGTTCGGATCGTGGATGATGGGCAGCCCCAGCTCGGCGGCGCCGCGGAGGAAGTTTGCTGGGAAGTGTCAGTCTAAGGTGTCACAGATTCCCTACAAGACGTCCATACTGGTCTGATTATAGAAAAAGTTGGGATAGATGACTGACAAAGGCCCCATGTTCCCGTGGAATGACATCTCCGGCTCGATGGGCAGATCAGGGGTTATAAGGGGAGTGAAAGTCTCGCTCTGTCAACCCCTTAGCACGGCGGCAAACAGCAGCAAGGACTCGAGGGATTAACATAAGGTAAAGCACCTTTTCAAAGTAGGGGAGCAGGCCTTCCCATCCCCAGCCGGGATTTCCAAGGTCTTCCCAGGCATCGTAATCGGCCCGGGAACCGCGGGTCATGGCCATGCCGTGGAGAATGCTGCCACCGCCAACCACATGGCCCTGTCCGTAGTCCCGAACGCGGCCGTCGAGAAATTTCTGGGGCGATGTGGTAATGTTCCAGATGTAGGCAGGGGGTAAATCCATGGCCTACCAGTCCCGGCACCGTGACGATGTCTGCAGACGAGTCTCTGAGAACTGCGACGTCAGCATCGAGTCAGATTCAGGGCAAATGGGAAGGGCTTACAATTCTCCTGCCTCAAGGACAAGAACCGTAACTTGGTAGCAATAAATGTTAGTTCAGTAAGTCAAATACGTTGATGTCAGGGACAGACGGACCATCCGGGTTCTCGCTCAGTCTGTTGGCAACCACAAGGCCAGCAACGCCGCCGCCGATTACAATGTAGTCATAGGAGGCAAGCAAAAGGTGGGAGATATTTTCAGGGAGTATTAGAAGGCAGTGCGCTGCAGGTCGTAGATAAGCAGAAAGCAACAGGAACCCCAAAAGAGACGTCGAGGCCATTCGGACCCCTTTGCAGCAGGTGTCGAGAGCTGAAGTCATGGATAATATTTCAAGATCCTAAAACACATGCAGGAGATAACGACTCTTGGATCTAGGGAACAGGAACGGGACATACTATGAAGAGTACCTGTTATCACGAGCAGTAACCATCGTACTTTGAGGTAGTACGACGGGCCATGTTGACTGGGATCAGTTCAGTCACTGGCGGTATGTCTCCTAGACTTCTGCAACCGTCTGGTTCTATAAACTCGGAGGCGTAAACGCTAAGGAGCTACGGGAGGAATAGTCTATGTAGCCTGTGAATCCATCTCTACCAGGACGCCAGGTTCTGTCTTCCCATACTCAAGCCTCCCTTTCAGTTTCTACTTGAACATAATTCTAGATTCCGCATCTAATCAAGCTCATATCACCGGTCCACAAAGAAGTACAGTGGCGTGCCACGTTGTCGAGTGCCAGACGCCACGGAACATGAGTCCGCTACTTAGCCACAACTGTTTTCTTCTCAGGCGTGGCAACGCCCGGTACCTTAGCAGTACTTGATAAACCTGTACTACTGCTACCAGTAGTACCAGTAGTAGCATTGTCTACACTGCCATGAGCGTGGCCCTGAGTGCCCAGCCTGACAAAGGGCAGAAAGAGGAAGCTGGCGGCACTCAGCCCGATCGAGACCTGGAAAGCCCGGGCGTAGGGAAGCATGGGGTCTGCAAGGGCCGCGGGCGTCTGGGAGACCGAGGTGAAGACGGCAGTCGACAGGCCCAGGGCAATGGCTGCGCCGAGCCGGAGGAGCGTGTTGAATATGCCGCCGGCCAGCGCTTGCTGGTGCGAGGGCAGCGACTGCATGACGTACATCTGGTAGACAGGAAGCGTTAGCATCTCTGTTCTGGTCCTGAGAAAGAGAAAGAGCTTGACACTTACATTGGCAATGTTGAACTGAAAGTCGGCTCCCACGACACTCAAGATCAGAGCCGGAAAGACAAAGGCCCAGTACAGACTATCCGGCCTCATGAGGGAAAACAACACGTTCGACGCGATGTAGGTGACGGAGCCCATGGCCAGAAGAAGCGTGTTGTTGATGCGATGCAGCACCGATCCGGCGATGACGTTGTAGATCAAGCCGGCGATGGCCTGCGGAAGCAAATGCAGGGCCACGGTGAGCGCCGACAGCCCCTGAAGCTCCTGCATGAAGAAGGCGATCCAGAACTGGGCCGAGAAGAAACTCATGTAGCCGGGTAGGCAGGTCAGCATGATGAGAGTAAAGTTTCGGTCTTTCCAGATGTGTGGCGGCATCAGGGGGGTCGGGAACACACGTTCCCAATAGACAAAGAGCACCAGGAGCAGCACTCCGAGGACGAGCATGGCAATGATGTGAGCCCCGTTCCATCCGTCGGTAGGCCCGAGACTGACAGGAATCCATTAGCAAAAGTGTCCAACAGTCCAAGTTCAGTCAGTTCAGTTTCCCCCTGAGACTCACGTTACGGCAGCCGTCAGCAAGCCCGTCCCAAAGACGGTGAGACCCGTGCCGACAAAGTCAAACGTCTTGGCAAACGTCTTCATCCTGTCCCGAAAGGGCTGGCCCGGCGGGTACGCCTCGACCTTGGGCACCGTCCAGACGACCATGAGCGTAAAAACAGCCCAGAGGATAGCAATGAGAACGAACGCAGCGCGCCAGTTAAAGACCATAGTCGCCACACCACTAACCACACTCCCCACCACAAACCCCAGCGGATTCCCCGCACTAAACGCCGAAAAGGCCAGATTCTTCCTCTTCGACGGCCTGTCATACGCAGCACCCATAATCCCAATAGCAGGCGGGACCACCATGGCCGAGCAGACCCCGACAACACCACACACAACATCCATCCAGAGCGGGTTCCGCGCAAAGGCAACGAGCAGCGAAAAGGCGGCAAAGGACCCCATCCCGACCACAAACATGGCCCGCCTGCCCAAAAGATCAGCGAGCTGGCCCAGCCCGAGCTGGAACGCGCCCGCCGTCAGGTACGTCGACGCCGTGATCCACGTCATTTCACCCTGTGTCATGCCCAGGTCCCGCCCGATGGACGCCGTGATGATGGCGCTGGAGCCGGAGAAGAAGGAGCCTGTGGCTGTGGCGGTGGTGGCTTGGAAGACGAAGGCGGTTTCTTGAAGGGTGGACTTGAAACATGCTGGGCGGGAACCGAATGCTCGCTGTCTGGGCTGATGAGTCGGTTCGGATCCTGACCGGGGCTCGTCCGGGGCTTCGACATTGAGTGCCTGCCGGCTCGGGTCCGGGTCCGGGTCCGGGTCCGGGTCCGGGTGGATATCGTCGGTCGGGGATAGGGGCGGAGGCGTTACGGACTCGTCGGTGATGACGGCTCCTTGGCCGAGGGAAGTACCCAAACTTTGCTCCTCCGAGGTTTTCATGTTGTCGTGAGCCATGATCTTTTGTCGGTTCCAGGCGACATGATGAATGGCCGTTGCGTCAGTTTAAAGTGCAACTATTATAGGTTACTTTGAGAATTGGAGTTACGGTGACATTCGGGGTTAATGACCCGGATACAAACCGGAGCCAACTGCCGGTCCACTCCCGAAAGCGGTCCGTCCAGGGGAAGAGATCCTCCGGAGATAAGCGGAGTGGTCTCCGCCCCATCGCATCGCATCGACCCAATCGTGGCTGCATCGGTCCATGTGCAACATTGAAGACCAGTTACGGGGCTAGACTGTTTGTTTATTAATGGACTTAAAGGGGACCTCTGCAGTGGCGCCTCTTGGCAAGTTGGCACTCAAAGACTTGACATTCCTCATCGTGTCACGGCTCGGCCAGCCTCGGAACTCAAAGCTGTGCTGCCAGCACGTCACGAGGACATCAACCAAAAGGGAATCGCTTGCCTCAGCTGTCCCTTTGGGGAGACCGAGTTGTTGCAGGGATATAACGGCAGCCAACAACAACCGTCTCGATGGGCGTCGAGGGACCAATGGCACGTCCCGACCCACGTTGACCCCCTGCAATGTTTAGTTATGTTCTGTCAAGAGCTTCTTTGGGGAATGGGGGTGGATGGGGGTGGCTGCGAATATAAGTAATTCATCACACGACAGTCGTAGGGAGTAAACTGCTGTAGGGCTGGTGCTGGCAAGACAACTACTGCTTGTAAGACTCAAGTTCGAACCTCTGAACGAGTCTGAGTCCTACTGAACATCTTAGGGACATCTACAACTTTGTCATGTAAGTCAAGATGGTTGTAACCTAGTCTCCTTGGCTTTGACTGACGGCCTTGCCCCTTCAGAGCCATGCCGGCCCGTGTCGAGCCCGAGAGCCCCAGCAATCTGTCCCCCGAAGAGAACATGAACGGCCAGGAGCTTGCCTTCCCATCCCAGCACAGCCGGTCAAACAGCGTCCAGTCGACTGCTACCCTGGACCACGACTCTATCAACGCGGGCAGGGAGCCAACCAGGTTCCCCGACCTTGTCCTGCGGGATATGGAGTTCTTCCTGGCGAGGCTGACGAGAACCACGTCCAACGAGTCCACCGGGTCGACATGAACGACACAATGAAAGCGATGAATACTGGTTGTACGAGGTGAAGAGGTCGCAAGGGTTGATGACATTTCATACTATTTTCTTCTGTGGAAGGGTCACGTTCCTGAGATTGTATAAGTTGGTTGGGCTATGCCATGACTGATGACCTGTTATTCTGTCTTCCTTCCAAGTTTTGTACAAGTATGGGCCATTCTTCGAAACTGTTTTCTCTTTGATACCAATATAAGCTGTTAAACCACATCATAGACTCTCCTCACTGTCCTGAAGCAACTCGGGGCCCCAACAACCCAACATACCCAACCCAAGTGAATGCCCAGGCCGCCAGGAGAGCCCAATGCCGTCCATGCCCAGGCAGACACCTCTTTCAACCATCCACACCCACTCCTTCAAACCCCAGACCTCAAACCCCCCACCTAGGCTATACACGGCCCAAGACCTGCGGCGCTGCGGTTAACCCCACACAAAGTCTTGTCCTGCTCCTTCAGATGTTGCCCGGTCTGCTTCCCCGCTGAGGGAGGGTGACACAACATGCAGCCTCCTCCTGTCCCCATCTCCACCTCCACTCTACCCCCTCCCCATGCCAACACCATCAGCAGCACAGCAGGACTTCTCAGGCTTCTCACGCCTAGCAGCACGATGTTACCTCAGACATCGACTTCCCGCCGGCTACGGTAAGTACTGACTGTCTTTCTTACACCAGTCCCTCAGCTAACCAACCACCCCCCGACTTACATTCCTACTAAGTTCACAAAGACGTCCATCCGTCCTTCCCGTCAGCCAACATGCCAACATACCAACTTGAGCAGTACATAGCGAGAACAAAGGATGCTGGGAGAAAAGCGTGACATGCACGTAAGCAGCTTTTGGTAGCGAATCACATACTACCACTAAGCAGCAGCAAGTTGGTGTCTCTCATTCCTCTTGTCTTCTCCTTTCTCACCAACTCCACTGCCAACATTCTCAAGCGCCAGCACTTAGTAATAGTAAATACTGGCAGGCTCCCACCCCTTCAGAACCGAGCCAACCCGAACTCAACACGACAGCACGGGTCCCAATTCTGCCTGTGAACCTTGCAAGCAAGCAAGCCGAAACCACAAATACACACTCAGTCATAGAACGTCTATCTTGTCTCGCGTCACAACAACTCGGTACTGTACCTAACTACCACTTCATGCGATCCCTCCCCGGCCTTAACATCATGATGGACGACAACAGCCACGAGAAAGCAGAAGCAGCAAAAACAAAGCCGGACAAGAGAAAGACGGAAGCAAAAGAATCTGGTAGTAATAGACGATAACAATGCTGTTTGTTGTAAACCGTACCAAGAAAAAAGGAGCATCCAAAACACCACTCAATGGGAATGGGAGATAATTAAGTACCTATGCCCGAGTCGAGTCCATCCATTCCGTCCTGTACAAAACATCAATTCCCATCCTTTTTTCCCCTCATCCCTCCTCCTCACGCCCACGCCCTCGTAAAAGCCCAGACGTGGAGATTTTGAATCGAAAAGGGGGCGGGCAGACAAAAATATACCCCTGACCAATCCAAAAATACCATCCTAAGCTACCCACACAAACCACAAATCCTAACCTAGCAATGAACCGATACATCTCTCTGCCCACAACAACCACAGCCCCGGATTTTCCCCCTTCATTTACGTCCGCATAGGCTTGTGTGCGCTGGACGCAAGCAGGCAAGAGATTCCCGCGCGCGACACCTCTGCAACAAAACCTCCCTCGACACATTCACCTCTCCCCACTTCCCCACACTCACAGTCATCAACCCAAAAGTAAGTCATGAATACCCAACCCCCATCTGAACACTTTGCGGCACTCCTGGCAAGGCATGATGATGAACCGCAGCCTGGTGCTGGTGCTGGTGCTGGTGCTGGTGCTGATGCTGGTGATGCACCCCTCCGCCGCCACCGCCACCACCAACATCGACACCTCCAACGCCGACACCAACCCCAACCCCCGAGGCGCCAGCACCACCGCCGCCATCACCGTTCGCTCCGCCAACACCCCCAACCCCGACACCACCCATCCCCACCCCGACGCCGACGCCGACCCCGTGGTGGTGCGGGCTGCCGCCCTGGGGCATGCTCCCCCAAAAGAGATTGCCCGTGTCGAGCGGCAAAAACTCCTCGGTGCCGTGCGCAAACTGGTCAATGCCCCCCGGCGCAAGGTACCAGGGCATGCTCTGGTTCTGCTCCAGGTAGACGGCGACCTCGCCCGATGGGTAGTTGGGGAGGATGTTGGACTGCGAGTGCTGGTGCTGGTGCGCCATTTGCGGGGATGGGAGCGCAGGAGCGCCGGCCGTGGCTGACAGCGAGGGGGAATCTGTCTGCTGCTGCTGCTGTTGCTGCGAGGTTGCTGTGGTTTGGTTGTGCTGGAACCGCCAGAGCGAGGTAGCAGCCTCTGCGGCGGCAGCGGCCTCGGCAGCGTCTGAGTCCCTTGCTGATTGCCCTCCACCGGCGCCGGTTGGGACGCTGCTGCTGCTGTTGATGGGGGTAAAGGACATGGAGGTCGAGCGCGGGGTTTTGGCATGGTCCGGGTGGTCGGAACCAGGCTCGGCGGTGCTGTCGCGAGACGAGCTCTGCTTGTCGTCGTCTGCCATGATTGCGCCGTTGTTGACTACCTTGAACTCCTGCTGCTTCCATTCCTCCAGGCCGCCACCCCCGGGCAACCGCATGCTGAGCCGTCCCTCGCCGCCTCCGGCTGTTGCTGCTGCTGCCCCGCCGGCTGACTGTCGGCTCCCCAGGTGTCTTGCGTAGTCGCGCTTGACCCTCTCGTAGTACGTGGCCATTTCGCCAAAGTAGCCAACGTACGTTTCGGCCATCTTCAGCCAAATAGACATGTGCGTCAGCACCTTGTATGTTTGCCCCGTCGGGCCAACCTTGGTCACGTCTAGAGGCTCGCCAGCCATTTCCTCCCTTGGAAGCATGTGCCCCCTTGTGTCCATGTGCGGGAAGAAGGCGGCGTAGATGCCGACAAAAGCGGCGGTCCAGACGGCGAAGAGCACCAGCGAGGACATGGGCAGCTTGTCGCGGCATATCTCGGTGAGGTCGACAATCTCCTTGGCCGCGTGGAATATCTCTTCGGCGCTGGCGTCCCAGAAACCAGGAGGCTCCTGGCCATCAGGGAACACGGGTTCGTCGAGGGGCCCGACCGGCCGGGTGCAGAGGATGGGGATGAAGGGTATGTATTCGCGGTGCAGCATGATCCTACATACGGCGCCGAGCATGTGGAGCGACACGTAGACGCTGCTGGCCTGATGGTTCTCGTGCTTGTAGTAGTTGCTATCCGACCACCGGAAGTGGTCAGGGAGCTCGCTGTAGAATTCGTCCAGTTTCTCTCGCAACTGGTAAAAGTTGGATTCAGGCATCCAGGGCGGGTGCTCTTCAGTGAATCGGCCGCCCGCAAAGCTCCACTTGGATATCTCGCCCCAGAGGTCGACCAGGCGCACGAACCGGCCGAGGACGCTGTCGCTGACTGGGCGGTTAATCTGCTGCCCCGGCACTGGCCTCAGAAAGCCCGTGTAGACATCGTCTGAGAGGTCGAACGAGACTTCGGAACACGGCAGCTGGATCTGCAAGTCCTCGGAGCGTATCGTCGATACCCGATCCTTGCCGCAGCCTAGCAGACGGTCCAAGATGAGACAACTGAACATGGTCCGCCTCCTTATCTCCTTGGCAATGATCCTCTGCCCCGGCGGCATCGAGTGCTGACTTGTTTGCACGGGGCGAGACCTCACCATTTTATTGGGCTCCCTGTCGCCATCGCCGAGGCCCAGCGCCTGGGCCATCCGGATGGCGACGCCGACATACATCCAGGCTGCCATACCGCCGACTCTGGGCCGCGCCTGGCTCCACTCGTAAAGTCCAAGCATCAAGAAGGCCTGGACCCGCTCGACTGAGGCTACCGTCATGCTCGTCCTCAAACCACCAAGCGCCTTGGTCAGGACATCGGCGTAGTATTCAGACGCGATTGATGCGTCCGAGCTCGAGGCCGCCGGCCGCGGCTTGGGGGGACCCGACACCGCCGGAGAGTTCCGCGAGACGGTGAGGTATGAGACTAGGGTGCTGTGGAAGCGCGCCGTCAGGGTGAGGATACCCAGGAGCACGAGGTTGATCTCGGGCGAAGTGTTACTGGGCTTCGCCCTGAACCTGCTGCCTAGCTTCTCCTTCAATGTGGCCAGGTGCAGGAAGGGCAACTCAGTCGCGAAATGCAGCCTGTAGATGTCGAACAGCTGGGACCAGACTGGCTCGGTAAGGTAAGGTGCGGAGAGGACCTCCTCGGCAACGACGGCAGGAGGGACGACACCGTCAATCTTGGAAATCTCATCAAGCCGCCGCTGACGCTTGCGTTCGGAGCCCTGTTCCAGCTTGGCGCTAGTGGGGGGCTCGGCCCGTTTCGGCGGCGCCGGCGTCACCTCGGGGTAAGTGCACTCCTTGCCGTTCCGGATACATGTGTCGCAGGGGGCGTCGCCGCCCGTGTTGTTGCACTTGATCTTGGACTTGCGGCAGCGCTGACAGGCGATGCTGGATCTCAACGGTGTCCGCTTGATGCCTTTTTTGCTGTCAGCAGCGCCGGGGCTGCCGGGGCTGCCTGCCATCATTGTCGGAGCGCCCGGGGATCTGGTGTCATCGTCGGTGGCAGCGCTATGGGTGTGCGGACGGGACGACCCGAGCCCGCCCCCGACCCCGACCGCGGCGGGCCGCGGCGGGCTGTGCGGCAGTGGCTGGCGAATGTTTGGTAGACGGTTGGGCGGGGAACGGTTGGAGGGCGCAGGGGGCTCGGGCGGCTCGATGGGCGCATCGGGCGCCGCCGGGGCGAAGGCGTCGTGGAACTTTCTCTTCGGAGTCGGCTGCTGAGCAAAAGTCGGCGTGGCGGCAGCCGCATCGGCGTCGGGCGGATCGGGAGGGGAGAGGATGGACTGGATGCGCAGTTGGGAAGCAATTGTGACGGCGGGTTGGGTCTCGCAAAGGGGACCCCCTGACTGGCGCAAACAAACACAAGAGAGGCAAAGGGCCTTTCCCTGGGCCACCGCACACTGCACAGTGCAACCGGCGGCTGCGGAGACCACACTCGGGAAGAGGCGATGCAGGCACGGGAAGGGAGAGCCGAGGCTCGACGTTCGGCCGGCGTCTGTTTGGGCGGGCCGCAAGTGGCCGGACTAAATAGCGACGGCTCCAGACGGGCAGTCTTTTTGGTGGTGAGAGAGGACCCAAGGTTAGCTAGCAGTCGCAGCAAGCAAAAGCAGTACCGGCACCAATAGCCGGTACCAGTACCCGCACCACCAGCAGCACCACGGCGGTGCTTCGAGTAAACGACAGGAAGGGTGCCAGAAAGACCGAAGCCAGGCGACACGGGCCAAGAGGCTTACGACGAGCGAGCAGGTACGGATGTTTGCGCAAGGTGTGACAACATCCAGCAGCGGTGCAGGTAGCCGTCAGGCGTGCTGCCGGACGAGTAAAGGGCCGCGGATTGAAAAAGGCGTGTCTAGCCTGATAGCCTGATAGCCTGATGAGCCAATGTGATCGCGAAACGTTGCTCCGCTTGCGATGCGAGCTCCGGCTAGTTCCTGACGATGGAGGGAGCGGGCGAGCGGGCGAGCGGGGGAAGATGCGAGATGGAATTATCGCTGGCGTTACGGTTTAACGTTAAGGGTACGGTACAGCCTCGACGAGCGAAGAAGGGGCGGCTGGAAGCACGACAGGGCTGGGGGTTGCGAGCCGGGGACGGGCAAGACCGACCGAGACGGGGGCTTGCTGCAACCGCGTGTTTGGCGGCGATTACCAGCGTCCACGGACGCACAGAGCTAAACCTAGGTGGAGCTCGATGTGTTACCGGAAGTAATTACCTACGGTAAGTACCTGGGGTAATTAGGGTAAGGAAACCGCAGACGAGTTGGTGGTCGGCGTGTGGGCCTACCTAGTAGGTACCTAGAAGTGCTAGAGTACAAGTTCGATACGTGGGTAACACATGTATTATTATTGTATATACAGTGTAGCCAGAGTGCGTAGTGTAATGCCGCGCAGCCGACGGGTTGGGACGAGATGGGCGTGCGGAGGAAGACACGGAATGAACCTGGAATTGCACCCGACACACGCTCCGCAGAGCGGTACGAAGTATTTCTCTCAGTTGTCCGTTCTGTCGGCAGAGTCGGCAGCTTCGGCAGCCTCAGGCAGCGTCTGAGACGATGAAAACGCGATGCTTGACGAGGAGGGCCCAGCAATGGGGACACGGACACTGGAGGCACTGGACCTTATGCTGGACGAACGGACCCGAGCAAAAAGCATGGGGTGGCTGGCCTCTTGCGGTCTTTACCTATTATTTTCTGCGAGGCCGGCGGGTTCTGAACCTAAGCTTCCCCGTTCGAGCTGCACCGCGGACAACGAGAGCTTGGGCCGTTGAGCGGGCAGCAGACCATAACTTACCTGCATGACTATGTACGCCGTAGGAAGCAAGAGACACATCGAATATGCGATTATGGGGTATTTACAGTGATTTATGGGGTTCGTTGGTAGCCCAGCGATTCAGGTAACGAACGGTTCAAGAAGTTGGTGGAATTACATTAGCCAAGATACGCACTCCTTGAAAAAATTCTTCCGGTCGAATATGTGAAGCAAGGCAGAGGCAAGATACACGCTTGGTTGATTGCAACGATCCTCTTCACACGCACATCGGTTGCTTCTAACGATATATTGCTGCTGGTTTATGAGGACCTACTTTATACTACCTGTTATGCAACTATTGTTACATTTTCAGCAGGCCCTTGAAGGCTTGAACGGACCGACCCGAGTATCCTCTCGAGCTCCCCACCCATCTAGCGAAAGTTACGTGCTCCACAAAAGAAAGCGCACATTCTGTATCATGGATGTGTGCTTTCTACATACATAGGTACAATACACTATCCATGGATGTACCAAGGGTAGCTTCCAGGGAAGACTAATAAGGCTGAACAGACAATTCTCTTGTTTGCAATGCTATCGTATCCCACAATGCAAACAGGAATAACCCCATGGCGAGTTGTGCCGATCTGCGGCGATCTGTTGCTTTTTTACCTCCCGCTTTTACGGAATTTCGCAAGGGCCGAAAAGGGCAACACAATGGCCCTGGAAGCCAGGCTCCGGAGACGCTTGTTACGCCAGGCCGCTTGGCACCGAACGCCCAAACACCACCCCGCCTCCCGCTGAAAAACGCCACGGGATCGTATCGGCGGCTCCAGCCAACGAGAATCATCAGAGAAGCAGAATCACAGCAAGCATGTTTTGCATCCTCTGCAGAGTACGGAGCTATGTTTGATGGTAATTAGAACACACGCCGCCAGGCCCGGCTCCGCCCCGTTGATCCAAAACTCCATGCCTGTCAGTTCGAGAACAGCAATGACGCACCAACGCCGGTAAGGGTGCGCTGAATGCGCCTCTGTGGGAGTTCTGCCGGCCCGACATCGACAGGATGTGGAAAATGAGTCGATAAAGCCCTACTACAACACTACCTGCGTAGGTAGGTAGTCCGCATCTGCAACTCTAATGGAAAACCCGCATAGGTCAAACAATGGTACGTCGGCAGGCTACCACAGTAGGCCGTCTTCGGCAATGCGGAGTCAGGGCAAGGCATTCGCGCAACCCACCAACGGAGAGGTACAATACCAAAGGCAATTCCCGGTGCGACAAGCCCGGGTCGGGTGTCGGTCGTGCAGACTCCCCACAGAAGGGATGCCATCGGATCAGCAATTTCCAATGCGGGCAGGGAAACCCTAACGTTACCTGCCGTTCAAGAAACAATAAGCTTTCGGATATTCGCAAACAAGCAAACTGGCGCAGGTCCAAACCGTCATGGTCGACAGTGGCTCTTCGGTTTATAACCAAACATCAACAAGCACTCAGACATTCCTATCGCTCTCACCCGAGGTGCTGGTGGTGCGGCCGGGAAGGCTCCCTGTTGGCTGCCATCGGTGTGCTGTGATCAGATTGCCGGAGTCAGGTTTGGGTCAGGTTATGGCCCCCCGCGCAGTGCTTCTTCTTACATATGGTGGTGCGTCTTCGCGACAGGTCACTTCGCCCACGGGTGTAACCCGCAGCTGCTGCAGGATTGGAAGCCGAATCGGGATTGTTTGCAGCCTCCTTGGCGAGCACCTGGCTGAGTGTGCGACCTACATAGCTCCGTCCAGACCAGAGCATTGTTTGGCTTGATCCCCAATGTCGCCGAGTCATCAATGCCTGAGGAGTGGAATTTCTTCGCGCCTCCCATATCGCGGCGGCGGCGCGATGGGATCCAGATCTGATGAGCAAGGGAAGCCCCGCCGTCTCGGCAGCATGGAAAGAAGAAAGGATGGGAATCTCAGGGGTGCCCAAGCACGGAATGTCGTGCTGCGCGGCCAGTGTGAAATGCGACCCAGCCGGAAGGCCGTTTCATTAGTCACTTCTTTGAGCCGGGATTTGCCAGGCCTTAGATATCAGGTATGTCGAGCGGATCGCCGCCTGGGCCGCTGCCGTTCTCGAATACGCAAGTTACCCATCTAGAAGGTATCAGATCGTGCGATCGTGCGCCTGTTCGTTCCGCGCTGCTTGAGGAGGTGCAGAACCACGTGAGGTTCTGACCCGCCCCTGACTTTACTGCACTTCCCGAACAGATATCATTGCGGAACCCCGGGCCATGGGCCTCCTGGCGGGTTCACGGCATGGCGGACCGCGGCGTGGATGTGCGGCCACAGTCTTGTGGTCTGTAGGTAGGCGCCACGTGCGGCTGACAGCCTTGCAGTACCGGTATGATTTGATATCAATATTTATGAGAATGTTACCCCTGATTTTGGATCCCTTTTGACACTTTTTTCGATTTGCGGGATATGACGAAATTCAGCAGACCCCTTTGTCTTTTGGGAGGAGAGCTCACTCCTTGCTTCTACACGGTGGAGGATGCAAGTTATACGTGTAGCGCACACCAATGACGTCGCCTCTGTGGCAGAAGCTCAAGACGCCTCCCGCGTGCTCCACACAGAAATGTCCTTTAAGCGCCTGGCCGCGGGGTGACGAGCAAGCAGTTGCTATTTTCAACTGCCTAGAACAGTGACCACTCAACCCCGCCCCTGGAAATCGTCCCTTTGCGAATCTGAGTCTTTGAGACAAGACCCAAGATTTACACGACGCTCACGTTGCCATTTCATACCAAGTGTATAGCGTGGGTTGAGAAACAAACATTCGGACTAGCACCGATCGCCTTGTCGCAACCGGTTGAAACACCCCGCATCGCGGCGCATTAGGCTGGTCGGAGTCTGCCAACTACCTTACCATTTGCTTGCTCTCTCATCGCTACACCACGACATCAATCCGTCCACAGAGTCTGGGAGTTGGCGAAAATGGCGTCGGGACACAATGTGAGGCGCTGCATATTGCATATTCACCTCGTATTGATGGCTGACACGCCAGACAGGACCCGAAGCTGCTGTACGCCATTAACGGCGTGTCGGCCTACCACATTGTCAATGGCAAGGAGGAGAAGCTCACGCCCGCCGGCCCGCAAACGCTGTCGCTGCTGATGGTCCCAACGACCTCTGCCTTCGCCGACCCGTCGATCGATTCCGACAACGCCAGTCCTGAGCAGGATTTCTATCTCCATCTCCATTTGCCGCCCGAGCTCGACCTCCCTCTCCCAGCCACCACGCAAATCTACCACCAGCCGCCGACCAGTTACCTGATCCCGCGATGGGATCTAGGCCCGGACAGCGGGGCCTTTACCAGGATCGAGTTTCCCTCGTTGGATAGCCGGAAAGGAATCCAGGAGGACGTGGACACTTTCGAAACGATCCTGGCGCAATGCACCGCATTTCTCGAGAGGGCACCTCCGCCCAAAATGGGACAAGGAGAGCAGCCGTGGTGGGACGGTAAGCCCGAGAAAAGCGCTGCGGGAAAGGCGGCATTGGCAGCAGGGGATGAGCTCCCTGCATACAATCCCGCAGACTTCAAGCCAGGCGAGGCATACGCCAAAGGAAGCCAGAGTGCAGCCAAGCCTGGGCAGATTGTGCTTGTTGACGAGGAAGACGGCAGCGTCATTGGAGAGCTGGGTGAGGAATTCCAGGTTGTCGAGGATAGCGCGCTGAAGCCAGGGTCTAAAGGTATGTGTCTGCCGACTATTGTGCTCCGATATCGTGCCTAACCTTGCCATCTAGATCCCGTCGAAATTACCCTTCCATCAGAGGGCGGCCAAAAGATCAACGTCGCGCCCATATCTCCACAGTTGTACGAGGCGGAGCTGCACCCGGCATACAAAAAGTCGTTTCTCGTCTCCAACGCCTCGGCCGCCTCGAGACTCATCATAACTGGCTCCGACATGCTCGCCAAGCTGATGCAGAGCCAGGCCGAGAACTTCACCAAGAAAGCGCAGCCCAGCACCAAGCCCTTGACGTTCAAGCCCACCACCAAAGAGCACATCCGGCGCATCAACACATTTACAGGCAACGCCGCCACCCTCTCGGCGAAGACTGTAGGACAGATCGGGAAGGTGGCGCACAGCCTGGGCGCGACGCTTGGCGGGCACGGGAAGAAGGGCGGGCCTGTGGGCCACAAGGGCTACGGACCGGACGGAAAGCCGCTGCCCACGTACAAACCGGGCCTGCTCAACAAGAGCATGATGGCGTTTTCAACCGTCATGGACGGCGTGGAGCAGGCCGGGCGTAACTTGCTGGCCTCAACGTCGGAGGCGGCCACCACGGTGGTGGCGCACAAGTGGGGTCCCGAGGCGGGCGACGTTACCAGGAGCCTCGGGGGCGGCGTGAAGAATGTCGGGCTGGTCTATATCGACGTGACGGGCGTCTCCCGCAGGGCCATCTTGAAGAGTGTGGCCAAGGGCATGATCGTTGGCCACACTGCGTCGGGCGAGCAAGTCATTGTCGGAGGAGGCGATGGCGGGATGGCGGTCGCAGGCCCTGCTGGGACTGGCGCACAAGATGCACAGTCGGTTGGTGGGATGTCGATAGCGGAGGGGAAGCAGCCGGCGGGTGGCTCAAATGGGAAGTTTTAATGGTTGGGGAACATGGCTGGAGTTCATGTGGTTCTCTGGAGGGCTGTTTGGTGTGGTATTGTATCTGGAAGCCTTTATCTGTGTGTATCGGGAGTTAAATCACAACTGCGAAACAATGAGTTCATTCACATTGTGGTTGGGAAACAGTTGCATCCTTGATCCTTCAAGTTGGAAGGTAAGAAAAGGTAACGTAAGTTATGTAACTTACGGTATACTTGCATAGATGTATTCCACGTGATCGTGTATCGCTCGATGTGAAAGATGATTCGCGTCCGGCGCGTCGGAAGTGAACCTTTAACACTTGAGGTCGGTGCACCTCTCAAAGTTATCTCAAGTTCTCAATGAGAGCAGTACGATGCTTGCAATAAGCCTGACTTTTCAGGGATAGTGATACATTAAAACAGATTTCTTACTGCTGTCGGCCGGCAGTTCCTTCCCTATGGTCCAACATTTTTGCTCATGTGCTGTCGATTTGAGCTCCTCGGCACCCTCATTCTGTTCTACCAAAATCTGAGAAGCCGGCGGGCCCAAAGGCGCGCCGAGCAGATGGCAACCGCGAAGTCAAGGAAAAGGAAGACGGCGATTATTTCCCTTTAAGCCTTCAACTCGCCAATTACATCATCCACGTCCAGGGCCCTCGTCAACAGCCAGAGAAAGAGTAGAAAATAGAAGTACAGTTTATAGAGACAAAACAACAAGATGCTCCACGAAATCCTCCTCTCCCTCTCGGGCCACCCCTCGCCACTCCTCCGCAACATTTCTTCCTCCTCCTCCCCCCAAGCCTCTTCGAGTAACCCTGACATCGCCACCTCGGCCGGCATCCTCACCCCGCCTGAACGCGCCCTGCTAGCCTCCCTCGCCGAGCTCAGCGACCTGCACGTCGGCCTGAAAGCCGCGACGGCCCAGATCGCCGCGTCGCACCCGTCCGTCATCTGCCGCGCCGTCGCCTCGGCCATCGACGCCATCCACCTGGCGGCGTTCCAACGCAAGGTGCTGGCCGTCGAGGCCGCGCTGCTCCGCGGGGACGCCGCGCTCGTCGGCGCCCACCGCATCGTCCCGCTCACCGCCCTCGTCGGCGAGTTTGATGATGGCTGCTGGAGGAGGGTGCTTGGGTTCCTGGCCGGCGTGGTCCGGTTCATGGAAAGCAAGGGTGTTGAGGAGCGGGGAGGAGGAGGAGCAGGTCCGAAAGTCATGGACATGCTCCGTGCTGAGCTGCAGACTGGCTATGCGGACGTGGAGCGGGCTGCTGGTGAGCTGGTCGCTGTCGCCGAGCGGGCGTGGTTGAAGCAGGTCTCTGCTTGGGTGCTGTACGGGAGGGTGGGAGGACCTGGGGAGGGGGATTTCTTCGTCAGGGTAGAACTGGGCGAGGACGGGGAGCAGGTCAGTTTGCGGTTTTGTTTTCGGTGGCATGGACGATGATGCTGATTCCGGTAACGGTTTAGGAGTACGTTTGTGAGAGCGGCTTGCTGCCGTGCTTTGTCACCTCCGCGACGGCCGCGTCGATGCTGTTCATCGGCAGGTCACTAAACCATATCCGGGCTCTTAGCGCGCGTGATTACAGCTTGAGAGGCAATGATCATCTCTCAACACAGCTCACGCGTCTGGCGGCGTTGAAACACCCGATTGACGCGGCTACGTTCTCAAACGCCATCACGAAGATTAGGCATTTCCTTTCGAGGACTACCCTGCAGCGGCTGCTGCCCCTGAGCAAGGTGCTCGAGACGTTGAACCTTCTCCGGGATTTCTTCCTGCTTCGCCGGGGAGAGTTCGCCATGGCACTAACACAGCAGGCCGAGGAGAAAATCAAGAGCCGTTGGAAGCGGGCAGAGAATCTTGCTCATGAAAGGCGGGATACCCTTGGCAATGTCACCATGAAGGAGGGAGAGGTGGCGACGGTTTTGGCAAAGACTTGGGCGGCGATGGGCTCAATGCAGGGAGAGCATGCGGAAGACGATGAAGGGCTGGAGTTGGCTCGCGATCTCTTAAGGCTGACAATCTCCAAGTCAAGGACCTCTAGACCGCTTACTCCCGCCGTTACTGAAGGCGGATTCGGTGCTATTGCCCCTACGCCATTCCGTAACCTTCTTTTCTCTATCCCGGTCGTCTTGACACTACAGTTGCCTTCCCCGCTCGATCTGTTTCTCAGCCAGACAGACCTGCAGACCTACACCGCCATTAATTCTTACCTCCTGTCCCTTCGGCGAGCCCATATCCGACTAACGGACTTGTGGAAGGTCACCGCCCTCCGCAGACACCACCCCGCGCCTCCGAGTCCACAAACCGGTTCGACTCGGGGCGGCAGGGAACAGACGCTCCTCTACCGTCAGCGGCACACGGTCAGGTCCAATGCACTCCGCAACGCATGGGCTACAGCCAGCGCTGCCATCTTCTTTCTTGGCGAGCTTGAGGGCTACCTCCAAACTGAGGTTGTCGCGGGTTTATCAGATGGCTTTCACGCGTGGCTAACAACAAGCGAGGATGAGCAAAGGCAGGGAAAGGCCACATCAAAAATGCCGTTAAACTTACCACTGGACGAAACCAGTCATACGAACAATGGGCAAGGCGACACCTGGGTCTCCGCAGCGCCTTCGTCCCCCACCCCTTCCACTACCCCTTCGTCATCCTCCTCCTCCACACCACCATCGGGAACACAAACTCAACCGCATGACCCCCAAACCCTCTCCATAGCCCACCGCGCCTACCTACGCATCCTCGTCCACCGCCTTCTGCTCAGCCAGCAATCCTTCACCGACCCCTTGTATGAGCTTCTGGTGCAAATCGACCACCTGGTCGCCCTCATACACCGGCTACAGGCTGTCTGGGCGGCGGCCGACCTCGAGGCAGACATGGGCGTCGTTGACGCCTTTGTTGATCTGGCAAGGGAAGAGCGGGATGTGCAAGGCGAGATCCGCGGGGTGGAAAGGCGAGTGAAGCAAGGGATTGAAGGGCTGATCGCAGAGTTGAGGAGGCTGGAAGGGTCCGGAGCGCTTTTGGACCCCGGCGGCATGGATGACGGGCTTGGGGATAGAGAGGGCACGCTCGCGGACTGGGGCAGTTATGTCCCCAGGCGCGTGGGAGGGGTGGATAGGTTGTTGATGAAGCTGGACTTTGGGAGTTGGTTTGGGAGAGGGAGAGGCGACGATGATGGGGTGGAGCCCGAGCTTTGAGAGGTAGACAGCCAAACTGAAATACCTAATATATGTGCTTTTTAATTAAAGAGGACGCCGTGATTCAGTCAGGAGATCTCAGTGCCAGTTGACGGCACGGCTATAGGTGTCAACCATAGGAGGTTCCTGACACATGGCCCACGCGTACGTGGAATAAGATCCTCCACGTCGTACCAATGGAGAGGATCTTGACATCAACCACTCCAACTATAAAACAATATCCTGGCCTCACTGTCTCCTCAGTCCTCCAAATGCCTAGGGGGCAACGGCACCTCTACTCCAGGAGTCCTGTAACATGAACACCGTTTGAGAACACAGCCAATCAAAGACAGGACTAAAGTCTTGGCGCTGGGGTATGGTGGCTTATCGGCGGCTTTTCATTTGTCATCTCCAAACACAAACTCAGACAGCCCACAGCGGTTAGAAAGAGTTCTTAAAATAGTAACACAATAATTTTAATTCTGCTTCAAAAAGCGTTAATCGGACGAGTAGCGCAATGGTAGCGTGTGGTCCTCCTAAAGGAGAATCAAGACTGAGGTTGTGGGTTCGAGTCCCATCTCGTTCGATGTTCCCCCCTTTTTGACCCCCTTTGTTTACTTTTTCGTTTCTTGTCCCCCACCCCCACTTTGTTCCCAGCTTCCCCCCATCAATTACGTAGACTATCAGAGCTCTGATGGACATTGTGGAAGTGAGTGAATGTATAGTTTACTTGTTATGGGACTGGAGTGTCAGCTCAGGGGTAAATGGGCTTTGTTGAAATAGGAGTTTGCGACATTGCGCATAGTAACATCATAACAGTTGAGCGGCGAGCCGCACGTCAATCTTCCCTTCAATCCCTTGTCCTCCAAAGAGTAGATAATGACTATTATCACGTGGTTAGTATGACTTAAGTAGAAATGTTGATATCCCCGAAGTCATTGTACTGTATGCACATATACATACAAATCGCTTGGAAGCGAGGTTACAGTTAAGATGTTAGAAAGCTTCCCGATTTAGGGACAAGTTGATACGGGAAGGGCAAGCTTGCGGTTGAATAGATTATAGGGCATTTCCTCAGCTAGCAATGCACTTCCTTGTCACACCCTATCACATACTGCTCTGCAAGTGGGCGAGCGCATTCAAAGGCATCGAGCGTAGTAGACCTATGGCTGGACGCTTCAGAGGATCTGAATGTGTAAATTGAGCCTCATGACCCTCTTATGGAGCATCATGATGGCACTTGCAGCCGCAGGTTCACTCACGTTGACGGTTAACCACATCACAGTGTGACAGGTGTTTCCCATAGTGTCGCTTATTCACACTCTGAGTTCTCACCTTCTTTTCTCCTTTTCCTTCCATTACCTGACGAGTCAATATATGCTTACTTCACCCACTCAGCGAGCACTCGACAACGCCCCAGAGCGGGATAATGGTCCTGGTCCAGGTTCAGAAACACTCCACGTCCAAGGAGGCAGAGAATCGATCTTGTACACGCCAGCACGTGCCTCCGGAAAATTACATACAGGCCTCATAGCCATGGAATCCCATAACAGCGGATACAGGAGGAATCTGAGAGGTAACTTAGGTATGTTCAAATTTTTAGGATACAATTAAAGGTATGCCATTGTAAAGGACGAGTCCAGGGCTATCACAGTGCCTGGAAGGCGATCCCTGACTCCCTGGATCATGGCAGGGACCGAATACCGCCTGTCTTGAGCCGCCATACATGCAAGATAAGAATGATATCGCATATGTGAGGTCTAGCATAGCACATCCCAAACATACCTGACCAGCAGGCAGCAGCAAATCGGGAAAACAAGTAACATGGACACAACGCCGACCTCAGGAACCACGCAAGTGATGTGACAACATAGCATTTGCCCGGCTTCTCAGATACGGCTCATTCAACCAACACAGCTGAGGATCGATGTAAGCAGGGCACCAACTCAGAACCTCCTTTGCAGTGTAAGAATGGATAACGATTGGCAACAATTACCATCTGCTACTGAGCCTCGCTATCCTTGACGAGTCACCTCGCGAGGAAACTTGGATCTTGCTCATGCCACTCTGGTCCTAGCCTACCGATTTATATCCTTAAACTAAGCTCCTAAAAATACTCCCTTCCTTGTCGTCCTTGACCATTGTATGCTGAGAATCAAATTTTTGCCTTGCCGAAAGCCATGTGTGACATAATATGGACGTTTCTCTTGGGCTGAATGGAAGGGACTGACTGCTCTTGCCGTTATTTTGGTTGAGTTGATGTGCCGTCAGTCCTGAACTGAGACGGGCGCGCCTTCCCTCCGCGAAGGCAGGCACTCGCGCGACCAAGCCCTTCTCCTCCTCCGCTTCCTTCCTTTTCTCCTTCAGCCAACCTGAAATGCCGCCCCATTTGGCATACGAGTGGTGGCTCGCACCCAAATGCTGTGTAGGTGCATTGGGTTTCATGGGAGATTGCTCTGGAGTGAGTTGCCGTTGAAAAGGTCTTTGCTTAGAGGCGACTTGAACAGGGCCCCGCCGCCCGCGCCGATTTTGTAAGTATCAATTTGACCTGTTCGCTATTGCAACCCTGGATTCCTGCCTGCTTCTACCTCACTCTTTCACACCAGTGAGGCTACGCTTTCTGTGATACGACTCGCAGAGCAATGAGAGCATTATCCCAGCAGTCGCAGCAAGTGCTGTAACTGCTGCGGCAGTGCTGCCTGGGTCGCCCCGGAGATGATGGTATCGACTGTCGGGTGTTTGCTAACCTTGGCAAATAGAATATTTGCATAACTATGCGCAGTCCGTCGGTCACTGCTTCGATCCGGCCGATGGATAGATGCTGACCTCTGAATGTAGCTCTAGTCATTGCGTGGACTCTGAAGTCGTGCCCGACAAGCGGCAAATACAACGTACCTGATCTTGTAAGTACACGAAATGAGATCCCGAGATCCCCCAACCCATACCCATGTAGGGTATGTACTCAAATCTTCCCTTCGATTAACGGCTCTTAGCTCCTTGAAGCAGGGTTCCAACTTCGCATTGGGTATTTAAGTCGATTGCCCCTTCCTACTTTCACCCCCCACGGGCAGAGTGAATCAGTCGAATGGTATGCCCCAATGGGCAGCTCTCTCCTTCTGCTCAGAGGTCCTAAGTTCGATTCCTACCTCCTTCATGTCATTGCCTTCGTCGGATACGAAGGACGGAACTCAGGTGAAGACAGACAAGTCAGCCGCCGGACGGCCGTTGCGGCCGCATACGCGTACGGAAGAGCGCAAGCTCAAACCGCCGCCTCCCGGGGCCCCCAAAACGCAGAAAGTTCCCGTGTTTTGATCGCTTTTAGTGTACACATGTTACTAACTAAAGACTTAATGAACAGAATACAATACGCAAAAGAAAGGTTAGTTCCATTTCGCCTTATACAAATTAGGAGTTACAATGCTAATAAGCTCAGGAACGGAGGTACCAACAGAAGCAGAAGAAGGCAGACAAGGCCGCCAAGGCCAACCCTCCCGCTCCTGCCGCCGCCTCCGACGCCGACGGCGATGCCCTGCTCCGGACGCCGACGCTTGCCCCGCCGCCAATGCCGCCGCTGCTACCAATACCGCCGCTGTCGCCGAGGAGAGCGTGCAGGCCGTCTCTGTTGTGTCGCGGGAAGATGTAAGTAACATAATCGTCTGCTATATGGACTATTGCTAACATTGTGCGTTAGATGAAGATGAGCGGAGACGTCTGAGCCGGGGGTTTTCGGTTTTCAATGCCCCAAACTAAGCATCGAATGAACTTCACCAGCTCTAACTGTGAGAGAATGGCTGATAAGCCAATTGTGGGTCGTTGGTTGTATGGCGAAGAAGCGTACATACAGTATGTACATACAGGCCAAGCAAGCTCGCTAAATATACAGGTGGGGTCCCAGTAGCAACTGCCTTGTGTAACACCTACCATCAGCTATTTATCAAGCCGCCTAGGTAGCGTTGGTCATGTTCTTAGAGGGGCGTTAGATGAAACCATGTCATTCTCCAGAGATCGAAGCATGTCAGAATGGACCGATAGTACCTACAGTACCTTCCTGCATTGCGGCATCTGCGACGTTCCCAACTCTTGTCACTGACAAACCGCTGAAACGCCAACCTCTCATCCGGCACTGCGTACAGCCATCCATTGCCAGCACCTCGATCACCGATACTAGGACCGAGTGAGGACAAGACAGAATATTAGATATGAAAATTACCACCCTTTCCACCGATGAAAGGGCTTAAAGAACGTAACATGGTACTAGTTGCCTTTCCAGAAGCCTCCCTTTTCCTCAGTTCAATTTCTGTTCCAACGGGTATCAATCGCCGATCCAAAATCTCCTCCAAAAACTCACCCCAAGTAAAATAGCAGCATCATACTACCAACCTTCCAAGCAATCAACCACATTAGCCATGTATGCTTCTCATCTCGTCTCATCATCTCCCCTTCGCATTCATCTGGCGTAGCCTAACCACGTCATGCCGCCGTATGATGTTCGACCTCCCACCTAACACACCCTCCCCATTTCTTTTTCCCACACAGGGAACCTGACAGCCAATTCCCTAAAAAAGGATCTTCTCCTCCCAAACCGGCGGGCGGCTGTGTTCGCGATCCCAGCGCAACTTGCCCGTTCCCACATCCAGCTCACATCCCTCGTCGGTAATAGGAATGACTTGTCCCGTGTGCTCAACCTCCTGCCGCGATACCCCCGCTCCGGCCGCGTCCGAGGGGATCCACAACAAGGGCGTCGCCGAGGTGACCGAGGGCGGGTGGTACGCCTTGCTCGCCACCTCCTCCGGGTAAGGCTCCAGCGAGAAGTGGCGCGGTACGAGGTTGCGCAGGGTGGCATAGTCGGCGTAGATCCACGGCTTGAGGAAGCGCGTCAAAAAGTTACCCCTTCCGCTCAACTTGGCGGCAGCGCGGGCGTGCGCCACGTTCTTCTCGGTCGGGTCAATGGTGCCGTCACCGTTGTAGTCGGCCGGTTTGACGTGCGTGTCGTGGCTGTGGCTGGTGCTCGGAGCGACACCGCCGGCTTCAGCCTCAGGGTCAAGCAAGCGGGCCTGCGACTCCTCTTCGGCCAGTAGGGTTAAGGGGAGGTTGTAGAGCAAGGGATTCAGGGCACTGTTGAGACTGAGGTGGAAGAGGATTGTGAAGACGAGGAAGATGACCATGAGGACCAAGGGCCCAGGGGCAACGGAGGCAGCGAACAGGCCGATCAGGCAGATTTCGGCAAGGTAGAGACCCACAAAGAGCTGCTTGATGGCCCTGGGGTAGATGAGGCCGCGCGTGTCGATCTGCGTGTCGGTTACAAAGAAGACATTGTACCGCCAGGCGAAGTAGAAGAGGAACATGGCGATCGTGGCCCAGCCGAGCATGAGCGGGGCAATGCAGGAATACGTGATGGCTGCTCTAAGTCAGTTTGACATTATCAACAAAGATAGTCCGATCAAACGTACCGACCACCACAATGTTGGTGTAAACGGGCATTGTGCTGCCCCAAGAAATGGCGCTGAGGCGCGACCACTTAGTGTAGAGAGCACGGGGCGTGTTGGCCAGGAATTTGTACAGCAATGTGAAGATAACGAATCCAATAACCTGGGTGAGCACGCTGGTGGCGATGGTCAACCCTTGGACGATGAAGTAGGAAATGTAAAAGTTGGACGCCTTGGGCAGGTTAGAGGCCAGAATGGAGGGGACACTGGTGGGACTGTCAACGATCTGCTTGGCTACCGCGGTCGCGGACGAAGCCACCGTCGTGACCAGGAACACTTGGATAACCTGGAATGCGAAATAAGCGTTCTGTGTAAACAACTCGACACGTGAGACCGAGGGTTCGCCAGCGATCCTTGCACACACTATGTCGGTCAGTAAGGGCGTAGTAATGAACGGGGGGATTGAGTCTGCACATACAGCGAATCACGATGGGTACTAGCGCCATCAAGACGGCAAGCAATACCGAAGGCAGAAGGCCAGTAATGACGCCCATGATGACAGGCGGGATCTGCTTGAGCCAGCTAAGCCACGAAATGCCCGCGAGATACGTGACGTTGCTGACGAGGCCGACAAAAGCGACCGGGATGGCCCAGAAGAGGATCATGGCGCTGATGAAGGCCACCACGGCGTAGCGGCGGATCACCTTCTGCCACCAGGGAATGGCGAGGGACTTCCAGATGACTTCGTCGGGACGAATGCCCACGTACTGGGGGGTCATGTTGAACCCCTGATGGTGAGCAACGATTTGGGAGGCACCCTCGGCATCGGACTGCGTCTTGAACTCGATAAAGACGCCCGGAATCTTCTTGTAGCCACCCGCCCGATACTTGGCTTGGGCAGCCTCGACCTCGGGAATAAGACGCTCGAGCTCGCTGCGGCACCAGTTGATCGTGTCGACCTTCCGGCCGATCAGCCCCAGAGGTCCGAGACGGTGGGTCGGGCGCTTTTCCTTTGGAACCCAGCGGGCTGCAATACTGCCAGACTCGGCGTCGTGTGCAGGCGACCCGTCGGCATCCGCGGGGGTCTTCCCGGCCTTGATCGCCTTCTGGCGCTCCGCGTTGGCGAGCTTGATCAACTTGACCTCGGCCTTCTCGAGACGCATGGCCGCCTTGTCGCGATCCTCAACCAGCTTGTCCACCTCGTCGGTATCGCTCGTGATCCAGATATTCTTGACTGCCTGACCAAAGACCTTGCGCAAACTCGCCTCGTTGAGATAGGGCTCGGGAACCGAGGTGAATAAGACGGTGCGGGACGAGATACGATCGGCGTAAAAGGGGCTCAGGAGGAAGGCCTGGCGGAGGTTAATGTAGAAGATGCATTCGCGCATGATCAGGTACATAATGAAGCCGAAATAGACCCAGCAAACGAAGGTGTGGGCATAGTAGCGGTTGAACTGGAGTGACTGGTTGATGTTGGCGTACGACAGGATATCGAGCTCGATCTGACCGCCGCCGCCCGTGGCATTGACGGGGAAGAGGATGGGCCATGTGATGCAGCAGCCGACAAAGCAGAGCACCAGAGCCATGCGCAGGTAGCGGAGGTAGAGGTAGGCATCGAGGGACTGGTGTTGCAGGGCGTAGATGTCGGGTATCTTCCAGAAGCTCCCTAGCCAGTTGAAGAAGCCATTGGGCAGAGGAGGGGAGCGCTCGCTGCATGAGTTGCATTAGAGAAGCAATGGCCAAAGCGGGCTGGGGGAGAATGGATGTATGCACCTCTCCTTAAGGCTCCCGAGATATGTTCTCGGTGCGTAGTAGCGCCTTTGGCTCCTTCGAAGGACGAGGAAGACGGCGAAGTAGATTCCTGATACTAGGGCAACCGGGGCCAAGGTCGATAGCATGCCTTTTTGGCAATGACCAGGTCAGCAGCAGCTTCACCACGACATCGCTGTTCAATGGCCTCCTGATATCGTTGCTTACCCGACAAAGAAGCCGGCTTTGCGGGCGCGGATGGGTCGTCGCTGCTGCTCATCTTGGCGGTGACGCAGAGTCAAGGCCTGCTTGGCGGGCAACTCTGTGGTGTTTTCGATCCACCCTTTTCTTGGGCCCTATCGTCGAAGACGGTGGTGATGAAGGCGGTGTCCTTTGAGAGAAACACTAGCCCTCGGTCCCACAATCTGGAATCCCTGAAACAAGAGTGTCAGAGAGCAAGACCGAAAGTCAGGAAACACGGCATGATGGAGGCTGGACGATGTTCATATTATAAACGGGAGGTGTACGGGGTTGGCCAAGGCGCTTGCGGCGACCAGTGAGCTTGGCTCATTCATGATGTTAACATGGGTCAAGAAGGGACACAAAGGGGGTGATGCAAGGGTGGCTTAAGACAAACCCACTTGAGACAGTGGAGCCACGATGGTGTTGACTTGAGTGGCTGACAAGGTCAGCGTTTCTTTTCTTGTAAATCCAGACAAGTCCAGTCCGAAGTTCGCATCCAGTCGACATGCAGTCAAGACTGCGAGACAACTCTCGGGGAGAGCCATGGCCTTTTTGAACCATCGTTTCTTTGAAGCAGGGTCCAAGACTGCAACGGCCTTGGCTCGTTGGCCACTGGTCTTTGGTGCCATCATAGACAATGCCAGGGCGCAGTTCGCACCAGACCAGATTTTTGCAAAGAGCTTAGCGTTTGTTTTCCGCTCAGGTCGCTGTGGGTTCCAAGTTGGCAATGGCTTGCTTGCTCCCTGGCGCATTCCGCGAGTCGGCCAATGACGCAAGTCCCTTACCAAATAGCCTGTGGGGACCTGCAAATCTCAGGGCGACCAGGGTCACGGCAGTCGTGATGTAACCTCACCTTTCCCGGAAGGAGCAATAAGGGAATACAGTACATTGGTTACGCTGTAATTTCGAGGTCACACGCGTGGCCAAGAACGATCTTCAACGGGTGTTACCCAACTGAGTTACACCAGATTGCTTTATGTCTCAGGAGCCAGGGTCAAGTTTGACACATTTGACCTGCTGCGAAGTCGCTGCGGGGAGCAAGACATCAACCATCGGTCCAATTAGGTCCCCTTGTGTTGCGATGTGGTGCCCTTGATTTAAGGGTGCAGATCTCGAGCATTGGCCCGGGCTCTCCCCACATATTCTGGGCCCACCGTTCAGCTGTGATTGTCGACCCTTCAGCAGAAGGACGAGCTCGGGTATCCCTTAACCCGGGTATGGGTATCTCGTATGAGTTGCATAAGATGCTGGCTTCAAACCCTTTCCACTCTCGCCTTGAAAAGCCCGGGTTACTCTGCTTATGGCCCGTATTGTACTGTACATACATACGGAGGGATGCTTTGTTACGAGACCTGGAATATATCGCTGTATGTATGTGCGTAGTCAGTCAGCGGTGGTTACAAGAGTGCTGGAATCAAATTGTAAGTGATCTTCCATCACTGGCAGCAGGGTTTTGCCAGTTTTGATAAAATGACGCGGCATGTTCCGTCAGGGTCTTACTGTATCACAGTCAAGAGGAAAAGACGACAGCAAAACTTCCCGAGTCTTTGGGGACCGGTTGATTAGCCAGAAAAGCACAAGAGCAAGTATAGAGAGGCCGTTTGACTTTATTTGCTTCGATTATTGACCACATTCCTCAGCATCTCAGCGCAACGATAACGGATAATCCAGCTCTCTTACGTAAGCGCAGCAGCAGGTCGTGCACAGGCCAGGGGGCCGAGCATCCAAAATCCCCTGAGCCAGTCAATGACGAATTTGACGATGGTTTTGCTCCGTACCACCAGGCGGCGTTAAAGAGGTGTACTTGGCCTGATTTACACTGGATTCATTCCCTTTAACGTAACTGAAGGGCTTATAATCACTGCTACTGAACATGCTTCCTGTCTAGTAGTTAACTATGTGTACGGAGTACTACAAAGTAAAGTGGCTTAAGTCCTTGAGAGTTAGCGGCCGGAGTTAACGGAAAGACCAGGGCCCGGCGAGGCCGTCGCCGAGAATTGAGCTCGCTACGTACGAGGCAAGAGCCTAGCTTTAGAGGCGCCCGTCGCCGTCTTCTGTTCTACCGAGTCCGATGCGCAAGCCGAATATAAGGGGGCGTCGTGAACTTTGTCCGGGTCCAGTCGAGTATCCTGTCTGTCCCGTCTCCCTTGTCGCTTCATCAAATGGCGCAGCTCGGCACGAGACTCGGCCGCATCCTCAACTTTCGCCCTCCGTCGTCCAGTGGGAACGCTCTCCGAGCTTCCATTGCCCCCTTTTCAAGCGCTGTCGCTGTCGCCTCAATGGTGTCATACTCGAGCGCCGTCTCCAATCCGGTCGCTGCCGCCGATGCCCCTGATGAGGCCCGTCAGGCTACCCACCATGTAAAGCGCAGCGACGGAAAGACCATCAGGTTCAAGAATCCATACCCGTCCGCAGGGGAACCGCCTTCGGCATGGGAAATCACTAGCACCATGATATTGTGAGTAGCACGCACACATACCTGTAGAAAACTCGAGCCTCTGCTGACGGCCATAATCCACCAATAAGGGGGCGATTGACCGGCAGCGCACCGGCTCCAGATCTGTCCAACGTCAAGATCCCCGCCGTCAAGCCCGAGTTCCTGGCGAGCCGGACGGGCTCAACGGCGTTGCGCGCCACTTGGCTGGGACACGCCTGCTATTTGGTCGAGTTCCCCAGCGGGCTGCGCGTGCTGTTCGACCCCGTGTTCGAGGGCCGCTGCGCGCCCGTGCAGTGGTTCGGCCCGAAGCGGCACACGCCACCGGCCTGCGCGCTGTCTGAGCTCCCGCCCGTGGACGCTGTGGTCATCTCGCACTCGCACTACGACCACCTGTCGCTCACCAGCGTCCGGGAGCTCGCGGCGCGGAATCCCGAGGCTCAGTTCTTCGTCGGGCTGGGGCTGGAGAAGTGGTTCCGGGATAACTGCGGTACCACCAAGGTGACTGAGATGGACTGGTGGCAAGACTCGGAACTGGTTTTGAGAAGGAAGGTAGAGGCCAAAACGGGGAATGATCAGGCCCCCGAAACCATCTCGGCGCGCATCACCTGCCTGCCATCCCAGCATTCGTCGGCGCGCAGCGCGAGTGACAAGGACCAGACGTTGTGGGCATCCTTCGCGATCTCGTCGGGCGGCAAGTCGGTCTGGTTCGGCGGCGACACGGGGTACCGCAGGGTCCCCAAACTTCCGGTGCACATCGACGACTACGGGCCCGAGTACGACTCGCTACCCCGGTGTCCGCAGTTCAAGCAGATTGGCGAGCTGCGCGGGCCGTTTGATCTGGGACTGATCCCGATCGGGGCCTACAGCCCGCGCTTCCTGTTCAGCTGGATGCACGCCAATCCGTACGACGCCGTCGAGATCTTCAAGGACACGCGCTGCAAGCGGGCCATGGGCATCCATTGGGGCGCGTGGGTGCTGACCAACGAAGAGGTCGAGGAGCCGCCCAGGTTGCTGAAAGATGCTTTGAAGAGGAGCGGGTTACCCGAGACGGGAGTTTTTGATGTTTGTGCGATTGGCGAGACGAGGGAGTTTTGATGGCACTGCTTGGCCGCCCAAATAAACTCGCGTGGCACAGCAGCCGGCTCGGTACCGGATGCCTGGTGCCTTGCAGGTCGGTCCTTCCTGAGTAAGGCAATGTAACGCAGAGGGGAGACACCATCTGCATGTCCCAAATGACTTGTAACCGTTATACCATCATAGAGTAGGATAATCACCCCATGTGTAAAGAAGTAGTATATAGAGTTTCATATTCGATCCCACATCATGACATTGAGGAGGTGATGGGATAATCACCCAAACATAATACTCATGGTCTTGTTTCGTGTGCCTGAGCAGGAAGCGCACCATCGCGATTACCTGGGGATTGCACTCGAGACCCCTGATCAGCGAAGTCCACTGATCGACAAGATCCATGGCCACTCCCGCTCCATATCCGCTCCCACGAAGCGATCCAGCCTGATGACAGCGAGCCTCATCGAAAGTGAACGGCAAACATATTCCCCAAAACACTTTCACCGACTAGAGGAGTCTCTCTTTAGTGCTAGTACTAGTCGTCAATCTCATACCATCGTAACGCCATCCCGTCATCACCCATCAGCCTTACGTGACACTTGAGAGAAGCCGCCTCATGATCACCGTCAAGCCAATGATATCATCAAGCAAACAACACATCCTCTCAGCCTTTACGAATACAGCTCTCCCTATCCCGGGAGTTTAGGGGGCACCAAAACAAGAACCACCATCCCCACCCTCCCCTCCCCATCCTTCAGCGGCACCCAGTGACTAACCATCCTGCCCGCGCCTGCATCCGGGCCTGTGGTTCCCGCAGCCGCACCGGTAGTCTCCCCTCTCCCTCTACCCCTACCGTCCCAGACACGCCCCATCCTTTCCGCCCCCCTATCCCACGCCTCACTGCGCCTTGGAACGGTGGCGGCCTCACCACCTACATTCCCTTGGGGCGGAGGCAGAGGCGTTGGCATCGGCGACGGCGACCCGGCCCTCGACCTTGCCGTCCCAAACAAGCCGGTAGCCGTCCTAGTTCGTCTTAACTGCGGCCTGCTTGTTGCGCTCGGCTTCTTGTTTATCGTGGTTGTCATCGTTGTAGTCGTCACCGGCTGTCGTTGCTCCTGCTGCTGCTGCTGCTGGTTATCTTGGGAGGGGCCGGTTTTTTGTGTTGTCACAGCCAACTCGGCGGATACCTGCTCGCCGGCGGCAATCTTGTCAAGCACCCTCGTCTTGAGTGAAGCAGCGCTGTGGAGAACCGAGAAAATGTCGCGGTTGGTGACATCGACGTCGCCGGTTCTCTGGTAGGTGTTGAGAAGTAGTGACTGGGCCGCGGAGGAACAGAATAAAACTAGTAGTTTGAGGCGTTGATTGGAATTGGTGGCACAACGGAGCACTATGAAGTGAGTGTACGGGGTAGTGATGGGGTCATCTGCTGCACCGGTGTCCCGCGGGGATAGGGGAGGGGAGCTGCTAGTTGGAGATACTGGCCGTGATAGCGAGGATGATGATGCTGTATCGTCGAAAGCTGGGTTTGATGCTGTTGTGGGGCGTGAGGACGGCTCTGATGTCGCCGTGGAATCGGCGGATTTCCGGGTGAAATATCGGAAGAGGCGATGTCGACGGGATGTTCGTCCGGAGGAGATGGACCCTCGCTCCGACGGTTGGTGATTTGTGAGAGCCCTCGGCAACATCGTGTCTCGAGAATGTCCAGCCTGGCCCGTCACGGTGGGGTCTTCTGCCGGTGAATGATAATCTAAGACACGTAATATCTCCCTGTAGCCCAGCCCCATGCCGCCTGACACATTGACCTGGGCGCCAAAAAAGTAACGCACCCTTTCGTTCTCCGGCAGCGGACAGATAAGCAAAAGATTCCACCACGGAGTCCCGTCAGCCTTGTGGTTGGCAATGAGCTCGCTGGCTTCCCGTCTTTCGGACACGGCTTCGCTGAGCCGGCGTATAGCTCCCCTAGAAGTGGCAGCGCCTTGAAATAACCTGCCGTTCTTGTTCAAAACTTCCTGTCGGCCGAATCCAGTTGTGGCAAGCAGTCCATCAGATACATAGACGATGGGATTGTTGGGCTGCAGCAGATCGGTGATGCAGAAGGCGCTTCCTAGGCCTGGATATGGAAATTGAGGATCGCCTGTAGGAGAGAGACTCGCCGCGAGAGCATCTCTCATACACCGAGAAAGCTGGTACTTGACAAACTCCGGGTAAAGCTTCGTCGCAAGTTGCTCTTCGACGGCGAGTTTCGCCTCATGATACAGCTGTTCCAAGGGGGGTAACGACGATCTTGCGCAGTCCTTCATGCTTACCCTGAGCATCTGTAACAGCTCTGGATCAAGTTCTAGTGGCGACTTTGCCGTCGGGCTCGTGAAATTTGTCCATATGTGGCTCATCAAAGAGGTCATGTCCCCGAGGGCACGGGAATACTCATCCACCTGCGGACGTGTCAGAGAGAGCAGAATTTAGAGAGGCAAAGGCGGAAAAGGGGGTGAAACAGAATGCATACCTTGAGCAGGAACCTGAAGCCTGCATCTTCATGTTTGCGTTTGGCAAAGGTGCGAAACTTCTTGGCGATTGGTGGGTTGGAAAACACCAATCTTATCACGGTAGGGGCAAAGAAGTCTGGCAGCGAACCGCCGAGTGAGATGGGGTCTGTGAGCTCTGTACTGGTTTGAGGGCCTGCAGTGAGAGTGTTCAGACTGGTGTTGCCGTCAAAGCTTGAGCCTCTTCTGCGATAGGGACGACGCGCCGCCGTTCCATCTGGGTTGTAGTCGGTATACTGATGAAAGGCAGCTTGATTCGTGTGCAATGACATGCCTGAATCGCTTCGCAGTCTCATCCTCATATTATTGGGCCGAATTCTCGGGGTCCTTGGAACCGGAGGCGGCGACAGGATAGGCCTGTTCGAGCTACTGCCTTGTGAGCTACCTTGTGAGGTGCCTTGTGAGCCTTGTTGTTTAGGCTCGGTATCGCCATGTCGGTTGCTGGCTGAGCCGGCGTTTGGAGAGCTAGCTCTATCCGTTCTCGCCGAAATCATCATGCGTATAGAAGAATTCTAGTCTGTGCAGGCAATAATAGGGTATCCGGTGAACAAGTAACGCCAACGAAGAGAACCATGGCTGCTGTTGATAACTCACAACTAGGGAGGGGATATAGCAAGGAGTGCATAAAAGGCCCAACACTGATTCGAGGTGATTATTAATTAACTGCTTGATACTCTTGACCATGATGCGGTACTCAAGTCCAACCGGAGTGGGCAGACACAATGACTCGGTCGAGGCCCAGCTAAGGAACAAGCCAGGACCTGGTGAGAGTCTCGACGGTGTCCATGTCCGTAGGAAGAAGCCGTGCTCCACTCTGACACCGTTTGGCCACCATGGTGATGTGACGTGCGGAAGCGGGTTTTCAGACATAGGACGACGACCCAAATCATTGGCTCATTGCCACATCCCCTTGCAAACGAGGACTTGCTGGGACTTGCAAGTCGGGAATGACACTGATGCTAGTGCCTGGGTGCTCGTGGTATAGCTGGGAACTTGGCTAAGAGTAGTCATTCTGACGTGACCAACCAGATGAGGTGGTTGGTGGCATCGTTGACCCGGAGATCGCGGAAGGAAAGGGGCTTGCAACGATCCGTGGGACAAGAGCGCAGCGGGATAACAGTGAAATGCGGGAGCTGTGGAGATGGATGGGAACGGGCGAGAACTCGAAGTGCACTGAGCAGACGTTGATCATGGGTATCGTTTGCGTCTGCTGCTATAGGGTATACCGATGGGTAGAGTTGGGTCCACACAATCTCATGACGGGCTTTTGCAGACAAGATCAGGTTCTGCGGAGTTCCGCAACCCAAGAGCATCCCTCCGAAAGTATGGGTGATGGCTGGTTGCTGGCAGCAAGAGACATCAGCTAAGACCTCAAACATGCATGTATGTACGCATCCTTGACGATCAATTCAGAGCCCATTAATATAGATGCTGTGCGGCGTCCGAGGCCCATCACTTCCCGGCAACCACCGTGGAAGGCATGGGCAAGACGGATGGGTTTGCTGCAGGGAGAGAACATCAATTGCTGCATGTGAGTCCTGCTCGTTTCTGGGAAGAATGATTAAGGTATCGATCAGTGTCGCCCTCGAGCCGTTGCGAAGTCCATCGATTAGTGAAACTCCACTGGAAACTGCCCGGACTCGAGCCGGAGCACTTCGAAGAACCCCTCTCCATTTCAAAGGTGGGTGGTTCAAGATGGAGAGCGGCCCCTCGCCTGCGCCTGGATAAAGTTACCTGACGTTAGCGGGAGTGGAGAGTGGAGACCCTAGCTTCAGTGGCTTGTGTCGCCTGAGGCCGCCATAAATTGGAGATGTGGGGTCGGGACTGTAACCCTGCCAGCCACTAAACGCCCGGGCGCTGCCCTGGCATTCAAGGAACGTTTGAAGCCGATGCAAACGCAGCATCGACGATATTGATCCAATAATCGTTGCTCAACACAATCCTCCAGATTGTGATAGCCACGCTACACGACATATGTATGCAACGCGTGCAACTCAGATCAAGATGTACGATGCACCTGCCGTCCAAAAACTGCAGGTCCTCCTGCACTGCGATGCCGAAGCATTCTCTATGACACTCAAACTACATTTACACCCCCTGGACGAGGTTGGATGGAAAGGAACGGGAAGTTTGGGAACGACAATCAAGAATGGCGCACGATTGCTGCTCGATTTGGCAGGTGTTTGAGGGCCACGGAGGATAGCAGTCGACACTCAACAGGTGTTCTCCTCCCCGCCCGCAGACACATGCAGATATTTAACGTGTTGCCTTCTCCTGTCATGGCAGAGCTCCTTATTATTCTCTACACTTCCAGATCTCCGGCATATTGAACATGACTCTGCTGCTTCTTGGCTTCTGTGGGTTAATCCTGACAAGCAGCGTCCAGGCTCAGGATGGATTCGATCCTCTTGCCTACGTCGACCCGCTGATCGGGGCCAGCAATGGGGGCAATGTGTTCGCCGGTGCCTCGCTGCCGTATGGCATGGCAAAGGCAGTTGCCGACACGGATAGCGGCAGCAACCAGGGCGGCTTCACCATGGACGGCTCGAGAGTGACTGGCTTCAGCCTGATGCACGATAGCGGTACGGGGGGCAGCCCAAGCTTGGGGAACTTTGCCCTGTTCCCATATACCCATTGCCCGGATGGCGACATCAACCGCTGTGACTTTCCCAAGAGGACTCGCGCAGCGTTTGGGTCCTTCAAGAACAGCACTGTGTCCGCAAAGCCCGGCACTTTTGGCATTACATTGGACAGCGGCATCCGCGCTGAGATGACTACCACCCACCACGTCTCCCTGTTTCGGTTCACCTTTTCAACCGTCCAGTCCGACGGCAGTGCGGCTCAGCCTGTGGTTATCCAGGATCTCACTGATCTGGCCAACTCACGGCAGGATAATGCCACAGTATCTGTCGACCCAGAATCGGGACGCATCACTGGGAGTGCCCGCTTTCTGCCGAGCTTTGGCACCGGAAACTTCGTTCTATATTTCTGCACCGATTTCAAGGGCGCAGACATTCTTGAGGCCGGGATATATGTAGACAGCCGAGCCAGTGCCGAGGTCAAAGACCTGACCATCTCCCGGTCTATCAACGGTTATCCGTTGCCGGGAGGGGCCTTTGTAAGATTCACCTCTGGGGCCGAACCAATCCTGGTCCGTACAGCTACAAGCTTCATCAGCGCTGCTCGAGCCTGTGAACATGCGGAAAAGGAAATTTCCGACTTCGACTTCGAGGCCGTTTCTGATGCTGCTACGGATGCTTGGCGGGAGAAGATGAAGCCCATCAGGGTGTCGACAAATGGGGTCAACAGCTCACTGTTGACAAATTTCTACAGTGGCATATACCGGACCATGATCAACCCGCAGAATTACACAGGGGAGAACCCCCTCTGGTCCAGCAACGAGCCGTATTTCGACTCCTTTTACTGGTAGAACATCCCGCAGCAAACACTGGTATGGGGGTCTGAGCTAACGCATCACAGCATCTGGGACCAGTTCCGATCGCAGATCCCACTCCTGACAATAACGGATCCCACCGCAGTGACACAGATGATTCGCTCCCTCATTGACACCTATCGGCATGTAGGATGGCTCCCGGACTGCCGGATGAGTCTAAACAAAGGGTACACACAGGTGCAGTATCCAGTGATAAAATGCCATCTTCCGCCACTAATGCCGTTCTCAGGGTGGATCCAACGCCGATGTCGTGCTGGCGGATGCCTATGTTAAGGGTTTAGAAGGGGGCATCGACGTAAGATGAGGCGTGCCTTCTTTTGTTGAGAGAAGAAATGCTGAGATGTTTGCTAGTGGGATGACGGTTACGCTGCCGTGGTGAAAGATGCCGAGGTCGAACCTTACGACTGGTGCTGCGAAGGACGCGGAGGCCTCGACAGCTGGAAATCCCTAGGATATATCCCTGTCCAAGATTTCGACTACAAAGGCTTCGGGACCATGACCAGGTCCATCTCTCGGACCCTCGAATACGCCTACAACGACTTCTGTATCGCTCAGATAGCCAATGGCATGGGAAAGTCCGGCGACAAGGAGAAATATCTCGAGTCCAGCGGAAACTGGCAGAATCTCTTTAGGGCTGACCAACCTTCGGTCTGGTGGAACGGCACTGACACTGGCTTTGTCGGCTTCTTCCAGCCTCGTTATTTAAACAAGACTTGGGGCTTTCAAAACCCCTTAAACTGCAGTAACCTGGACTCCTTTAGCGTTTGTTCCCTCCAAAACACCGGCCGAGAAACATTCGAGAGCAGCATCTGGGAATATAACTTGTTTGTGCCCCATTTCTTCACTCTCCATCTCCCTGGCCTTCCGCACCCGACTAACACAAATCCCAGTTTCGTCCCGCATGACCAAGCAACCCTTCTCCACCTCCTAGGCGGCCCAGCCAACTTCACCCGGCGCTTGGACTACCTGCACGACAGCCGGATAACCTACATCGGCAACGAGCCGTCCTTCCTGACCGTCTTCCAGTACCACTACGCGGGGCGACCGGCCCTCTCCGCCCTACGTGCGCACTCATACATCCCATCCTCGTTCCAACCGCGGCCTGACGGGCTCCCCGGCAACGACGATAGCGGGGCCATGGGCTCGTTCGTGGCCTTCTCCATGATGGGCTTGTTCCCGAACCCGGGCCAGGACGTGTACCTGATCACGCCGCCCTTCTTCGAGAGCGTCAACATCACGCATCCGCTGACGGGCAAGACGGCGCGCATCCGCAACGTCAACTTTGACCCCGGTTACGCCGCGATCTACATCCAGAGCGCCACTCTCGATGGGCAGCCGTATACCAGGAGCTGGATCGACCACAGTTTCTTTACCGAGGGGAAGGAGCTGGTCCTGACCTTGGGCAGGAACGAAAGCCTGTGGGGTACGAGGATTCAGGACCTGCCGCCTAGCTTGGGGAAGTACGAAGGCTTTGATGAAACGTACAGGCTTGGGCGAAGGATGGGTGAATGGAAGTACAAGGGCGACTTTGGACGGTTGAGAGGTAAACAGGGATGGTAAAGGCGGTCATCAGGGTATCCACGAGCAAGACGGCCTCGTGGGCAACGAGACGTTTCTGTATCCCGCAACCTCCTTTCGAACATGCCCATTAGAGGGCATGGCACTGGTTGCCCGCCTCGAGGGTCTCTTCCCGCATCTGTTCTATTTGGTGGACTGGCTATAAGACAGATGTTATCGATTTGCTACCTAACACATTTGAAAACAACCCAGTCATAAGCGAAGCCATAATCATCATTACAACAAAAATGCAGTCTAGGGGTATCAAGCAGATGTTGGAGGATCCCAAATCCGACACAACTCTCGATGCTTTTCCCCCGCCTTCCTTCCATTACGCCTGTCCATGCGAGAAACATTATCTAAATTCTGCGGGGCCATCAGTCAGAGAGCACAACGTACTGTGACAGTGAATCCATGCAGCAAGAGCGAGCAAACAGTAACACGGGCAAAACACTGCAGATCTTAGTCTGCTAACCGAGACATCATCAATCATCGCCAAAAGGGGAGTGCATAACACCACAATGGAGACAGATGAGATCCTCCACGTCATATTCGTCTTCGTCCGGGTCGTACTCGTCATTATCAATGGGCAGCCCGCTTAGCCGATCAAACTCCATCCAGACACGCTCATCACCGTCCTGCATGATGGGAACGCGCTTGAAGATGGTCCGGCGTTCCTTCCACAGGGATTCTGGGTGCCCCTCTTCCTTGGGGGCCGGCGGCATCGTGTAAGGATCGGCGTGATCGTGGCGATGGCCGCGCGGGGGGTGCGGCGTCGGCGATGTTGTTGTCTTGGTGCGCGCGTACTCCTCGGCAAGAGCCTTCCACGCCCGTACCACCTTAGGGTACCAACATGGACCCCACCTGGAGCGGTCCGACATGGATCGCAGTCTGTTACCAGAGAAAACAAAAGCCGAATCGCCCCTAAGAACCAGCCCCTCATCCTTGACCATTCTTGACAGTTGGGCAGCCACTTCATTCCCCCAGGCACAGTCCGGGACGCCCGTGATTTGAAGTTCATTAATGGTACAGCCGAGGTCGTGAGAAGCCACATTGTGGATTGCGGAGCCCGTTGGAGGGGTCAGATAATTTTCGGGGAAATTGACCAAGTCTATCCTAAGAATCTCGAGGCTGGGCAACAGACGAGGTCGTGGTAGCCCTTTGGGATGGTTGGGGTCAAAGGGTGGCCGCAGAACTTCGATGAAATCCACCACCTGGTTCCAAGAGTAGCTCTTGAACCCCTTGCGCGAGAGGTTCTGTTCCTTGACACGAGGGATCACTTTGAGATTGATAGTCTTGTCGTGCGCATATTCGAGAGAGGGGTACGGAGCGAGATGCGGCCGATCCTCGTCGTCATAGTAACGAGCGATTATGCGGAGAGTGATATGTGTGATGCTCTTGCGGTACTGGTACCCGAGCTCGGCAAAATTCCTCAGCGCATTTGGGCTGGTGAAGACGAACTTGTTGTTTCTCCACAAGAAGTTCCTGCCTTCGATCAAATAGGTTTTGCAGGTAGCGAGAAAGCCAATGGCAATTTGGTTGCCGCGGCCCTTCTCGGCAGCTGTGATGTTGTCCTTGCTCAACTTGCAGAGAGGATCGATTATGGGGTACTTGCTGGTCATGGCATACTCGAGGATGTAAAGCTGAATCTCCACAGGCAGTGTAGGCAACCGACAATCCTCCGGCGTCAATGTCGTCGCGCCTTTCGATGAGCGAGTCCGGATCCTCTTGCGCGAAGACCAAGTACCCCGGCTGCGACTTGGGTCGCTGGTATCCAGAGTCAACAAGGGATCCCAAGAAATGCCGTTTTCACGCAGAAGCCTCTTCAGGCGCAGGTTTTCCTGGACAAGTTGGCGATTCTGAACCCGGACAGGGTGATTGTACCAGGCCTCTGCCTGTTCTTCCTGGTCGCGGTGCTCAAACGGGAGCAGGGCCTACATGATGATTAGCATGGCGCGCAAAACCTTAATTGCCAATATGCTCACATCGTCTGCGTCCCAGTCCATCTCTCGTGATTTGTCTGGGATCTGGTGAATACAAGGAGAAACCGCCCAACGGCGGCAGCGTGTCGGGCTCGTCCGATGATATGTGCGAATCTCTGCACGATGTTGGATTGGAGACACACCAATCTACAGTCCTTCGAGTGATGAGTTGTAGTACAACTGGATTCTCGGTTGGTATGACAAAATCAAACGCGCTGAAATAGAAAAGCCTTCACGGTCCTGGCTGCAGCTGGAAGAGGGTGGTTTGTGATGTGTCGATAGAGGTCCCACCAGAGATTGCGCGATCAGAGCGGAGAACCGGAAAAATGACGGGCTTTTATTCTGACAGGAATAACATTGGTGTCTTCAACTGCTGCGATCACGAAACTCAAGGATCCAGATAACTGTCTCAATAGAGAATCGACTCTGAAGTGGCGTGGTAATTCCGGATGCGATCTGATGTCTCGGAGGCGGAGCCGAAAGGGCAAACACGCGATTGCAAGTGAGCGTCTAGAGTCTAGACGGGACAAACACTCAGACTTGACAAAGCCGGAGAAGTCAAACAGCCTGGCCAACTGCTGATCATGCCAGTGTGAATCTGGAGCTGCCCGGGTCGATATGTGACGACGAATTGATGGATGGATGAAGGTGACAGGTGTTGTTTCATGGACGCTTTCTCAAAATGTGAATGCGACTGGGTAAGTACGGGCGGTAGGTACTGAGTGGGTGAAGCCCCGCAACTGCCTGGGCCTCATCACCTACCGCAGCGGCGCAGCGTAGCAGCTTCCCATACTGCAGCCCGCAATTGAATGAGTCCAGGCATATGCCCGATTCAGTAGGAGCATTTCTAAGTTGTCTACATATAAGCAACCCTAACCCCAAGATAGTGAACTTACTGCCCTAGACCTCCCTTGTGTAACTAGCGTACTTTGAACGGCCAACGGAATCCGCCGTGTTTCGTTCAATATCCCTATCGCAACCTTGTGACGTCCCACAGAGACTTCGTAGATGTACAGGTCGAAATGGCCCAGGGCTTCCCACTGTTCCTAGGGACTTGGCGCGGGCATGTGAACCGGGGTACTGTACATACAGTAACAACTAAGCACGGCTCCGCCAGAGACCCCTGACCAGTGATTCCAGTGTGCCAGAATCCCCTTGATCGTCAAAACGAGCTTCTCAACGTACTGGTCCCTCTCGCCAAAGGCCTAATCCAATCCACACTTTGGAAGCGAGGCCTTGTGGAATGAGGTGCTTCCCAATCGGGAATTTCTTGGATCGCCACGAAACGGGCCGCTGCCCCTCCCTGATCCTGACGTCAGTGATTGCGAGGCCCGTTAAGCTACCCCCTCTTGAGCCCCTTTAGCTGTTTTCGACCATGCTATCCGATCCACCACGGGAACTCTATGACGAGCAGCTACAGTCAGATACCATGTGGGCGAGGGGCCTTACATCATGGTCTGAGCACCACCCGCCGCTGCGTAAGCTGGAAGTATATACGCCGTGGCCCCTTTCCTCCGCGCGTTCACCGTCCTAAAAGGAGATTCGTCTGTTGGCACCGAAGCAATCGAAAACATCAAGCACTTCACAGGCAGAAGCAGAAAGCAGCAAGACTATCAACATGGCTCATCAGTCGAATCCTACCGAGGGCAAACACACCGACCCGTACAAAGATGCCAACGTTGACACCGGGGTGTCCTTAGAGCAGAAGATCCGCGACCTCAGTACCTTCATGACGAACTGCAAGTTCGCAATGATGACGACTCGTGATGCCGCGTCTGGAAATCTGGTGTCCAGATGCATGGCTCTCGCAGCCCAGGTAAGCGTCATGATCCGGTATATCCGCCCTCGGCACAGCATCAAATTCTAACGTTGATTAGGAAACGGGCGGTATCGACCTTCTCTTCTATACCAACGCCGAATCCGGCAAAGCAGAGGACCTTGCCAGTGATTCACACATCAACATTGGCTTCCTCAACAACTCGGGCGAGTGGGCCTCCGTCAGTGGTGTAGCCAACGTCGTCACGGACAGGTCCCTCGTCAAGCAGCACTACAGCCCCCATCTGAAGGCCTGGCTGGGCGATTTGGGAGATGGGACCCATGACGGATCAGAGAACGACCCGCGCATAGGTATCATCCGCGTCAAGATGACCACGGCCCATTACTCCATTTCCTCCAAGAATATCATTGGGAGAATGGCAGAGATCGCACAGGGTGCTGTGACTGGGAAGCCGGCTGCGGTGAACAAACTGCGCGAAATCGGCGAGGCGGAGGTGAAGGAGTGGAGGGCGTCCCATTAGGAGGCCTGTTTGGTGTTTCGTCGTTAGGGCTTGAAAATCATGTACCAGATGGTCAACGGAGAACTGGGCGAATCATTTTGTGCTTTTTAGTCATGTTGTTGTCGAGGTGAATGCGAGTCAAGTAGTCTGCCAATCATATTGGCCAGATAGTTCTCTATCTCATTATTTTTGTTGATACTCAGCTTGCCATATTTTATCCCAGGTTTCCTTATTCACGGCAAATTCGCGGACATATTCGTGCTCGAGCTCGTGGGTCCTCCTTCCTAGGAGCACCATGCTGTGCAGCGGGGGTCCGAGCAAGTCGTCTGCCTCGCAGAGCTCCTTCAGTGTGCCGGCGACGAACTTCTCAGTCTTGCCGCCGACACGGGCAGCTCCGACTGCCAGGCTGTCCGGCCCATAGACCCCCTGGCCTTTCTCCTCCTCGATCTCGAGCATCTGCCGGGCACAGGTGCCGACCGTCATATACCGCGGCGGCTCGTAGATCTTCCTCCCCCTTGCCATGTTATCCAGGCTCTGTTCCTTGACCTTAATATCCAAGAGGATGAGGGTGTGCAGGCCAATGTCCCTGTTCTCCTTGATCCGATCGTAGAAACTGGCGGGCTTCCAGCCCTCGAGGAAGAATACCATGCTGACCGTCTGGCCGAAGTTGTACAGTTGCAGGCCCGTTGCGCCGATGGCCGACATGATTGATGCGTTCGGGATGGTACGCGTAGGGATGCCGAGCTCGCGCGCTCTCAGGACCAGGTCAGTATGCGTCGTCGCGCCAAAGGGGTCGCCAACGACGAGAAAGGCCACATCAACATTAGCGGCGTCGCGCAGAATCTCGTCGCTGTTTGACTCGACCATCTCGCGATCAGCAACCATTATGGACCGGCCATAATACGCCTCCTACTGTGCATTAGCGTTAGCCCAGGATGCTGATGGAGATCACAAAGGCGACGCACAAGAACGGACTGGTCCACGAGAAGGATGCTGGTGTAAGCCTCGAGGTAGACCCGAGATGCTTTCTTGACAACCTCGAGGCCTTTGACGGTAATGTCCGTCTCATCGGAGAGGCCGAGACCGACTAGGTACAGCATCTTGCTGAGGGCGATGGCTACCTGAAGGTTTAGTTGCTGTCTTTCACAATTACTCGGTCAAGATCAATTAAACTTACGTTGAGTTTTGTGATTGTCGAAGATAAGGCGATACCTGGGTGAGGATGAGCGATGGGTTGATCTTAGGTCTTCGCTATCGAGATCCCCGCCAGAGCTACCCCTCCAAAAATTTTCGGCGAGTCCCGCCCTAGAGCGCGGGGCAGTTGCAGTGATCGGACGCAATGCCGACCATTCCATGCTTCCATTTCCCGGTCCCTCCAATCCTCCATCACTTTAGTCCCACGTTCAGAGTGAAGCTTAAACAACGGACAGCATGGACTAGGTAATGATTCATTTCTTAGCTGTGCTGCCAAAGCCGGTGAATCCCATGGCAGCCATCATGTCGTCTTCGTCGTGCTCGCCTTCGATCCGGACATCTTCGCCGTATTCCGTTTTGACCTTGGCAGCCGCCTCCTTTTCCAATCTCTTCCGTTCCTCGGCTTCTCGGCGTTTCCGGCGCTTCTCTTCCCTCTCCTTCTCTTCCTCCTCCTTGCGCACTTCTAATCTCTGTTGCAGCGAGATGATCTGCTCCTTCTTGCGTTCCTGCTCCCGCTGCCATAGGGCTTCGATGCGGGCATGAACCTCCTCCGCCGTGGCCTTGCGCACCTCGCCCGTTGCCCCTATGTTGGTCTGATGCTGCATGCTATTGATGTGCTCCACCCATTGAAGGTTGTCCTTGAATGTCAGGTCGCAAGCTTCGCAGTAGAAACCGGCGCCGCGCCCGCGCTTTCCCACGCCCGCGCCCGCAGGCACGAGTGTGGACGTCCCGACGAGCTTACTGAAGTCTTGAGTCGCGTTGCGGGCCGTCGTGAGCGTCTCGGCTCCGGTCATGGGCTTGTAGTACTTCTTGCCCGCCATTTTGGCCTCCCATCGCGCCTTGCGCTCCTCCTTTTCGGCAGCTTCGCGCTCTTTGGCTTTGGCCGCATATTCGTCCAGGTCGTACTTTTTCCTGAAGTCGGTGTCGCCGGCCGCCTGGCCATATGCGGAGCCTTTGTTAGACATTTCGACAAAGTGTTTGAAGGCGCTTCCTGGCTGTCGTGGGGAGGGCTATCAGGAGTCCCCTGTTCTATGGTTAAGAAACACTGGGTTGGATGGATTGCGGTGTGCTCGCCAGGGCGGGAAAAGCCGACGGTAACTGACCGCCACCCCTGTCGCGTGACAAGGAGATTCCAAAGCTCGAGCAAAGCTCAGAAAGTCTAAGTGTCCGGACAAAGCAAAGAATCGGTTTGGGGCTGATGAGCGGAGAGAGTGTCTGCTGTGGGAATACCACACTGTTACGGTAATGAGGAATATCTCGGACACGACGCCTCAGCTTTGCGCGTAAAGCAGGTTGCCGGAGATGTCCCGGCAGGCAAAGTGAAATTTGCCCCACCATACGGATACGGGACGGGGGTCTCGGCACTGTCTCAAAAGAACCCCGCCACAACCACCCGCAGCCTTTCGCCGGCAGCTTTGAACTTGGTCGACATATCACCAGAGTCTTACCCGGACAAAAGCAAGGTCTCACATTCAAACCAAAGATTTCCCTACTCCTTCAATCGAAGGTCTTTTCAAACTTCAACCACTTGGCATTACACATCCTTTGAGACCTTGGCTATAAGTACTGTACAATACGAAGTACTGTACATTCAACGCCGCACCGCAGACTCTAGATTGCCCCTCTGCGACTGGCACACCGAGTTCTCGGCCTTAACGGTGACCGTCTTCGATTCCGGGCTCTATCACCTGAGCGCAACCGAACCCCGTGCATTACAAGGGAATTTGGCTTCGATTACTCGCAAGTCATAACTCGCCATGGCCAGCTCGTCGACAAGCTCGGCTGCGGCGGCTGCTTTGCTTAAGCGGCAGTTGAAGCAGATGCAATCTGCCAAGGACTTGCCAGGAATCTCGTGCGGCCTTGTCAACGACAACAACATCTTTGAGTGGGAAGTAATGCTGATGATAAGCGACGACTGCAAATACTATGGAGGTAAAATCCGCTCTGCTTAGTGCTGATCAGCATGCCCCGACAGTCGCTTACAACTTCTTCTGACAGGAGGCAACTTCCGTGCGCATCTCACATTTCCCCCAACGTATCCGCTCTTGCCACCCAAGCTTGTCTTCCAGAAGCCGATACCCTTCCACCCAAACATCTACCCGAACGGCGAGCTCTGCATCAGTATTCTGCACCCGCCAGAGGAGGACAAGTACGGATACGAGGCGGCCAGCGAACGCTGGAGTCCGGTGCAGACGCCCGAGACAATCCTCTTGAGCGTCATTAGCCTGTTCGAAGATCCAAACGATGAGAGTCCTGCAAATGTTGAGGCGGCGCGGCTGCTGCGCGAGGAGCGGGCGGGCACGAGCAAGGACTTTCGGAGGCGGTGTCGGAAATGCGTCAGGGAGAGCCTAGGAGAGGAGTGAAGAGGGGAAAGCACAATGGATGGTTTCAACGAGGTTGGAGATCATGGGTACTGAGATTGGATGTTAGGGCCCATGTTGTCTGGGCTGCCCGTTGAGAGAGGATGGCCAAGGGCTAAGAGCAGGCTATGAAGCCGTTAGGGTGATTGGGACACTGAGACCTCCAGGCTCGTTGCAATGTCACGAGCAACAGTACATATGTTGCCTTTTTGGAAGGTTGCGAGCGAAGGACAGACCACCGAAAAAATAACCATATCCATCCACACATAGCAGAATATCATTGCCAGCGCCGTTAACACCAACCATGCTTTCAAGATACCAAACCCATGACCATCCCCACCTTAGAATCCCACTCCTCATCCCACCGGCGACTTCCCTCCCTGGTAGCTCCCCTTCGCAAGGTCTCCACCTCGGCCCGCCCCCCGTCACTTAACAAACGAGCTAAAATTTCCGCCAGCTCCTCGGCCGTCTCAAACCCTCGCCCATTCTCCCCTTCTCTCACCAGTTCCCCGAAGCTCTCATAACCGGAATACGCCACAACAGGCAGGCCCGCTCCAAACATGTCAACCACCTTCATGGGCAAGTCCACGCCAGAACTGCTCATGTGCAGACAGACGCCCAGGTCTGCGCAGGCCAGCAGACCCGCGTAGTCGGCAAGCGGCAAGAAAGCCGTGACTATCCTGACATTGGGCAGGCGGCCCGCCTTGGTGAGCTGGGCGATCCGGTCAAGGTACAGGTCCTTCTGAGGGCCCTTGCCCGTGATGACAGCCAGCACTGGAGGCACCGGCTCGGTGGTGGTGGTGGTGGAAGCATACCGCACCAGCGCGTCCAGCAGGAGCGAGAAGTCCTCGTCGGGCGTCCAGCTGGTGCTGCTTACCACCAGCCGCATGGTGCCGTCCAGCAGGCGAGGGAGGAGTTCCTTCTCCTCGTCAGGGAGCGCACGCGCTAGGGCTTCTGCCCTGGCTGATGCCGACCAGATCGGCTGGAAGATGGCCGCGGGCCGGTCGTGCACGGCCATCATGGGCTGGGCGATCGAGTACGGTGGGCGGCGCAGCTGTCGCGCCATGGCGTGCGTCACGGTTAAGTGCAGATACCCTAGCCGGCCGAAGAAGCATTCGTAGAGTTTGGAGAGGGATACGAGCGGGTGTTGGGCGCCGCGCGTCCCGGCGAGGATGCTCCAGCCGTAGTTGTGCCAGTCGATTATGAGCTTGCTCTTGCGCAGGTAGCAGATCAGGCCGGCGACGGCGAGAGTGGGGATGGAAGGGGGGTTTTGGACGAGTATCCATTGGGCGGGCGGCAACTGGTGAGCGAGCAGGTGGGTGAGGTGGTAGATCTGGTAGATGACTTTCCAAGGGGCAAACAGGATGAATGGTATGGATTGGGGCTTGGAGGGAGGCGAAGGTAGAGAATTGATTGTAATGTTTGGGTTATTCACCGCATCAGGATGAGGGGGACTCTCTGTGCTCGTCGTTAGAGATAGTCGTGAAGGTCATGCAGTGCCCTGTGTTCGGTATCACAGCGTACCAAGGTATCCGATCAGGTTCACCCTGCCTCCATGCTTCGCTATGCTCAGGGCATGGTAGGTCATGCGCGGGCTGCGGCCGATGTCACCGAGGACGAGGACGTGGACGGAGACACGACCCTCTGACGAGCCTGCGGGCGGCCCATCATACTCAGTTAGACCGAGAATGGCGTACGCAGCGAGCGCTACCAGGCCGAAGAGACAGAGGAGTAGAGCATATATGAGAAAGAGAATCATCTTGGCTCACGGACATGCCGCGAGGCTGTTTGGGAAGCGGCCGGAGTGGACAGCTGGCATTCGGGTGGTTTGGGCGAGTGAGCTGCTGAGTAGTGTGGTTCCGACTCGATGGATTCAAATTCTTCAACTGGCGGATGATCCGACCACAGCTTCCAGATGGAGGAAGTTTCGCCGTTGACGAGCCCTTTCAGCCTTGCATCGCATGCACTAGCGACACCATCAGCCTTGTGCAACCTTGAAGAGGTAGTTGGCAAACATGCGATGGTGTTGATTGAGGCTGTTAGCAATATGACGGCCGTGATTGCCTCCAAATTAACACCGATTATCTAGACGAGATTGCGGGCCCCCTGCAGATGATGACATTGGGTTTGCATGGAGATCAAAAGCTGGACCGCCAATCATCGTGCCCTGACTTGCCCCTGCTCGCTGCCTACCCCACCAAGCCAGAAATCGGGTCAGGGGTGCCAGACATGGATGGGAACCTGCGGGTCAACGGTGGTGACCGGGCCCTGGGAGATGGAGAGATCAGAGAAGCGATCAAGTCAACTACTGTGGCCGATCGCATTTTGTACCTTGACTTACGCTTTCTTTACCTCCTCAGCGCAACCACTTGAATACTCCAAACGCCTCCAATAATTATCAAAGGGATACGGTCGTCAGCTGTGCCGCTGCATATTGCAGAAATAACAAACCTCGAGACTCGTTGCCTCGATACCAGTGAGGTCCAATTGATTGCCCGCAGTGTCCCCGCGCGTCGGTTGTTATCGGTGGCTACCTACCTATCCACTGCCTAGGTAACCATCTCCCCTCTTTCCCTAGCGCAGCCTAGAGAACAATCGACCCCCAATGCTCCAAGAAGTATGGTATCATAGTTGACCAAAGTAGTTGGTATGTAGTGAAACGTCCCGAGAAAATAAATCGCCAGGCGACAGTCAGGGCCTTGACCGCCAGCGCGACCCGTCTCAGGCCCGTCAACGACCCTCCTCGAATTATCTCAGGCAACTACTCCACGAGCGTCGATGCGCCTACTTTGAGGTTGAGATTCGATCCTCGGACCGTATCAGTCGGCTGAAGATCCGTTGTCGAACCGCACTTCCTCCCAGATACAATGGCTTCCTCATACGCGTTGCCGGCTGTTGCGATATCTCAGCATCACCATCCCGTATCCGAACATAGCTGCTCCCACTCCCACTCGCACTCCCACACGTCTTCTCTGGGCTCCTTAAGCCCAACTAGGAATCGCAAAGACTCCAGGGCCAGCGGGATGCACTACCAAATACCCAGCCAGCAGCACAATGGCAACCATTCCTCCCATCGAGCTGACTCGAACGTCCCGATTCCCCTGAATCTTGCTTCGGCGCATTGGAGGACTGAATCCACCCCTGGTGGGAAGACTGTGGTAACACCCACGGCTGTCAGCTTTGATGCGGCTGGTGTGTACGAGGCGCCGGTTCCTACAAAGTCCCGGTCACACTCGCATTCACACCATCACCACGACCACTCAGCTGAGCGATCGAGGTTCACAGCCCTGCTCCTCCCATACACGTCCAAATGGCCGGTGCTCCACGCTGTGGTCGCAGACAAGGATTCTCGTCGAATATTTTACTTTATGAGGTTTGTCGCATACTCTGCTCCCCGCAAGTGGCAGCGTATGGCTAATGTCTAGTCCTCCAGCCTGAATCTCGCATTTATGGCCGTGCAAGCATTCTATGGCTATGTGACGGACTCACTTGGTCTGCTCAGTGACAGCATACATATGTTCTTTGACTGCGTGGCTCTTGGAATTGGGCTATTCGCAGCTGTCGCGAGCAAGTGGCCTCCGAGCGAGAGGTTCCCGTATGGCTTCGGCAAGATCGAGACGCTCAGCGGCTTCGGTAACGGGGTGTTCTTGATCTTGATCAGCGTGGAAATCATGACGGAGGCGTGCGAGCGGATGATCGAGGGGAGGGAGACGAAACGGCTAGGGGAATTGTTTGTCATCAGTACCTTGGGGCTCTTGGTGAACTTGGTTGGGATGATGGCCTTTGGCCACCATCATCATGGCCACGGTCATAGCCACGGCCACTCCCATGGCTGCAACGGGCATGCCTATGAGGACAAGCATTCCCACAACCACGGCCACTCCCACAGTCATCAGCACCACGACGAGAAGCCGAGCCATACCCACGGGCATTCGCATTCTCATGACAACGAAAACATGCATGGCATTTACCTGCACGTACTGGCTGACACGTTGGGGAGCGCAGCCGTCATTGCCTCGACGGTGTTGACACACTTTTGGAAGTGGTCGGGATGGGACCCGCTTGCGTCATTCCTCATCGCTGTCTTGATCTTGCTGTCGGCCCTGCCGCTGGTGAAGTCGTCGGCGCGGCGGTTGCTGCTGACCATCCCGCCAGAGACAGAGTACAGCCTGCGGGAAACGCTGTCCGGGATAACCGGCCTGCGAGGGGTCGTCTCGTACGCGGCGCCAAAGTTTTGGGTCGACGATCGAAACGCGGTCTCTTCGGCAGACAAGCTCTTGGGCGTCATGCATGTTGTCGCCGCCAAGGGCGCAGACATGGAGGACGTCCGTGACCGGGTCCGCAACTATCTGCTCGAGCACAAAATCGATGTCACGTTACAGGTCGAGCGGGAGGGTGATAATACCTGCTGGTGTGGAGTAGGACGGAGCACGCTCGCGCAGCCGCACATGTCGACCAGGAGTGTTGGTATCTTTTAGGGGGTTTCTTCTGAGGCTAGACTCAGTTTTGGGACAGACATTTTGTCGTACCATTTTGTGTCATATTGCGGCATGTTGGATGGCACCATATATCGCTGTCTACTGTGGGTTTATTTGGGGTCGTTCCCCTTGCCGTTGTACAATACACTGCTGTTGACCCAGGTGAAGAGACGTCTCGAGGTCAGGGGAGCGGTGGTGCGGGGTTCATAAAGGAAGCATATGTAGGTATATGTACGGCAACTGCGGCGAGCCTGGGTTGGCCAAGAACCTCTACGGATAGGTTGCGTTCTGCCTCCTCATCCGGATTCAGGCTAACAATGCAAAGTCGGCGTTGGTCCTGTAACAGTGAGCCAGCTGCTAAAGACAGCTTGGCAATCTACGAGACATGTCTGGCAGAACGAGCAAGTCGTCTCTATCTATCACTTGTCGGTCATGGCGGTGTGTTGTCAAATACAAACACAGCTCGTCTTGGTCTATAAGGATCTTGGCAGTTGTCTACACTGATATCATCCATGGCATTGCCATCATTTCTTCAAGGGCTCTCGACTTCAAGCATTGAGAGCAGCTTGTTCGGCTCCCAATAGTCGGGTCGGTGCTAGGGACCATTAGAATCCCGCAGTACCGTCTGAGTTGCGGTACTTCGTGAAGGCATGACATCTGTTAGTGTACGGAGGTTGGGGCCAAAAGTCTTCATCCTCTCCAGAAAGCCAAGACTGCCAAGACGCAAATACAGTGAAGCTCGCACAGTCCATGTCAGTCACTGGCGACTAACCACTGTAGGCATAGTGTACAAGTCCTTGGGCTAGGTCCTTGATTTCCGATACCAATCACTGAAGATGGAGAGCAATCGCTAATCCTAATGAAATACAGTGTAAATGTGCGCCCTTCAGCTCCTCGTACGTTGAGAGGCTTGGCCCGAGCTTGGGTGGGATGAAGACTTTTGGCCCCAACCTCCGTAGCCCAATTTTTGTATCCCAAATCGTTCTCTCTACTACCCCTCTTAACAGACCTCCTTCCTGCCATTGTACGTGATCTATGAATAGGTATGTAGCTCGAAATTCCAAAATCTCTAAACTTCTAGTGAATCATTTGTAGGTACTTCGTCCTCGGCCTCCTCCTCAATCATTGACCATCTCCAGATACTCCCACAGCTCAGGGTTAGGGTAGCATATGGCCACGGTGAGTGCCGTGCACCAAAACGGCACATTCACATGCAAATCAATGCACATGTAACGGAAGGGTCTTGGCGGCCATACTTGAGATTGCTCCACCACTCGTTCAATCGCAGTTTGGCATCGCGCCGAGTGTCCGGGCTGCAGCAGCGGTCACTTATCAGTCAAGCCATTGGCTGGCAAATCATGCTTCTTTTGCTGCAGCCTCATCCGTCCACCCGGCGCATCGGGTTGCAGATTGCCCATGCAGCAGCGGCTGGAATTTTAGAAGAGAGCGTGAACCATGACCACCTGCCCCTCCATGATGCCGAGGGCGTGGCTGTCAGTTACCCCGCGGTTATCCAGAACATGGATCGTTGCAACCCTCACACAATGTTGTGCGGCTGCGCTGTTAGAGTCATGCCGGCCATGCGATCAGGGGACTCGAGGGTGGTTCGAGAGATTTGAGTCCGGTCTAGCGAATTGACAGGATATACATAGTTAAGGGTAAAGTCCTGTAGGTTTGAGTACTCGTCTATCCATCCACTCTGTGCCAGGTATTGTACCTGAATGCTGATACGGTAACACATTGGACGAGGGGTAACGATAGCCGGCGCTGTTAGATTCCAAGTAACCACAGCGCAATGAACTGCTGTTGAGTGATATCAGAGTTCAATGTGAACTTGAGGCTGGAAAGAACAGAATGAACCACTTCTGATCTAGACTACAGGCACCTACCTGTACATAGTACGCGGAACACCCGTCGGTCTTTCTGCCGGTATCTGGGGTCCCACGCCGAAGCAAAGGTGGGTCTCCGTTCTGCCGAGGTCTACGACAGAACGTGTACCCTAGTGTAGCCAAGACCGGCCAGTGACGTCCGTGGCTAACACTTAACACTCCAACACCCTCGGCGTTTCTAAAACCCGTCACTCAAAAATCCAGCATTGGGCTTTCCAGATCAACCAGAAAAGAAGGAAATTCGTTAAGCGGGCGAAGCGGGTGGTTTGCTGGACTCACCATACGGTCAACCCAATTTTCCCTCACAGAACGGGCGAGAAAGGGCTCGGAAGTTTAACCGCATCGCGGGAAACCCCCTCGGAATCCGTTCTTTGAGCGACGGTTCCTGAGAACCACCATTTCCTTTCCGTCTCCCAAGTCACCCACCCAAAGCTCACATCACAATGTCTTCGACACCTTCACAATCAAAAACAACGCTCCCCAGCGTCGTCGCCGAAAAGCTGCCCCATATTCCCGAATCCAAGGAGGAACTCAAAGCCGAGCTCAAAGCCGAGGCAAAGGCCGCCGCGTCCTCGGGCCTGTCTCAGCTACGGTCATTCGTCGCCGGCGGGTTTGGTGGCGTGTGCGCCGTCGTCGTAGGGCACCCCTTCGACCTGGTCAAGGTCCGGCTGCAGACGGCCGAAAAGGGCGTCTACTCGGGCGCTTTCGACGTGGTCAAGAAGAGCGTTGCCAAGGATGGCCTGCGGAGGGGTCTGTACGCGGGCGTGAGCGCGCCGCTTGTGGGCGTGACGCCAATGTGTAAGTTTTGCCCCTCCTCCTCCCGCATTCCGCTTCTATCTTTTGAGCCAAAGAAAAATCCCTGACCCCTCCTCCATCCAGTCGCCGTGTCCTTTTGGGGCTACGACCTGGGCAAGTCGATCGTACGGGCGACCAGCACCGTCGGCGCCGACGGCAACCTCTCGATCGCGCAGATCTCGGCCGCGGGCTTCTTCTCGGCCATCCCCATGACGGCCATCACGGCGCCCTTTGAGCGGGTCAAGGTCATCCTGCAGGTGCAGGGCCAGAAGAAGCTCGCGCCCGGCGAGAAGCCAAAGTACTCTGGCGGGGTGGACGTGGTGCGGCAGCTGTACAAGGAGGGCGGGGTGCGGTCCGTGTTCCGGGGCTCCGCGGCGACGCTGGCGCGCGACGGGCCCGGTTCGGCCGCCTACTTCGCCGCCTACGAGTACATCAAGAGGAGGCTCACCCCGCGCGACCCCGTCACGGGCGAGGCCAGCGGCAAGCTCAGCCTGACGGCCGTCACGTGCGCCGGTGCCGCCGCGGGAGTCGCCATGTGGATCCCCGTCTTCCCCATCGACACGGTCAAAAGCAGGCTGCAGACGGCCGAGGGCAACGTCACTATTGGTGGGGTTGTTAGGGGCTTGTACGGCCAGGGCGGCTTCCGCGCCTTCTTCCCTGGCTTCGGGCCCGCGCTGGCCAGAGCGGTGCCGGCAAACGCCGCGACTTTCCTGGGCGTGGAGCTAGCGCACCAGGCCATGAACAAGGTTTTTAACTGATCAAGTGCCCTTGCTTGCTGCCTCACTCAATGTCAGAGTATGTGATGCACGTCTCTGATGTGCCAGTAGACCTGTCTTTCTTCAAGCTCTCTACTATTTGCTTGATGCAGGGATGCTCAGAGCGAGACTTTGGTGGTTTGGTAATGTACTCTGTCTGTGGCGGATTTCTGTTGCCTTGTAAGAGGTCGTTGGGTATGAGCGACAGGAGTCTGGGATTTCAATGCATCGGATGCTACACCACGTTCTTCAGACTTAGAGGGCACTGTCAGCTTAGGAAGGCCTTCTTAGTGTTTAAACCTGCATCTTTCAAGCGACGTTGGGGTGATATCCAGCCCAAGTGGCGGCTCCAGCGATGAGCAGTAAGCAAATCCAGGATACCTTTAAACAGGCGTGATGATCGCTCTAGTGTATATAATATATCGGCACGAGTTCCTTGGGATAGCAAAACCCCGGATTACTCTCACTGAGGCAGATCTACTCCCCATATCCATACTGTCCCTTGCCTGCTAGCCCTCCGCGGCCGGGTCATCAACTCAAGAACTTCCCGCCGCAGGCACCACATACCCCTTCCCCAACAGCTTTTCTCACTTCCTCCCTCTTGTCCTCGGGCATCTTCTCCATAAGCACCTCGACCCTCATGGTCCTGAGTCCGCATGCTCCACAGCTTCGCGTGCCGCCGGGCGTTTGCACCGCCAACCCAGAGGTAGCGCACGTCCCAAAGAAATGCCCATTTTTGCAACCGCTAAGCTTGCCCTTACGAATGTCCATCTTGGCGCCGCATAGGTCGCACACTTGGTTCGCTACGGCGTGGCCAAACAGGCGGCGTAGTGCTTCGCGGTTGCCACGTTGCTCACCGTCAGCGCTGTCTGCTGGGTAATAGTGTATGCCTGGCACCTCTGGTCCCCCGCCGTAGAGGTACTCAAAAAGTTTGGCCTCGGTGGTGAGTTGAGAGTTGACGTCACTCTTGGTGTTGTCAAGGTCCATGTTCATGTTCATGACTTGCGGGTCGATCAGTTGGCTGTCTGCTAGGTCGTTCGAGTTCTGTGGTTCTTGGTGCTTCCGCCTCCGCCGCGGTTTGTACCCAAACAGAACGCTCGATCGCACAGTATGCCATCCACCTCGTTCTGGGTGCTGGGTGCTGTGACTGCTGGCAAGGACAGCGGCTACTCCACCGCCCGGAGAGAGAGTTAGGCCGTGAAGGCGGAACCGATAAGGGTGGATTTCTGGTGTTTCGACAATCTGATTATAGCCGAGCTCACTGTTGACGTTCTCGTCATCATCTGATTCCACGCCGAGCTCATCCATATCGCCTTCAACGTCGTTCTCTGAACCCGAGCCGGTACCTTCGTCCGATTCGCTCTCACCGTTGTAACTACGCTTGAGGTACATATCGACGGGGATCTGAACTTCGAGCTTTTGCGCGATGGACCGGACCCACTGTGGTCGCGAGTCTACCATCGTGTTTACGGTAGGAGGGACGTTGGTTTCGTACCAATCCTTAGTTGTAGGGGTAGCGGACATGCGAATCAGAGTGTAGAGCGGAGTCGGTGTCGGGTTCCCGAGATCGGGTGGGTGAATCACAAGGTCTAGTACGATCAGCTAATGTCCAACGGGTACAATGGCGTGCTGGGGCACACACCGACAATGGGATTCTGAGAAGCCCGGTCAGTAGCATAATCATATGCCGTCTCGCAGTCCCATATTCTATGCTTCTCCTGCGCGGAGGTTGGGCCGCCAGATACGACTACTTCAAAGGGCTTTATTCGAAAGCCAGTGACAATTATTCCCCGACACGAGCTGCTAGGGCCTTGTGTCCAGATCTTCCCGCAGTCAGTTTCAAGCGATAGTTTGGGTAGTTATAAAAAGATCGACATACGCCATCCTCGAACTCCACGAATGCGTCGCTCGACAAGTGCAGGCATCTTCCACCTATATCCTTGCTTTCGACCACAAGGTTCGGTGCCTCGCCCCTGATCCAAGGCTCCTTTACGGTGATTCTTCTGAAGCCGACGTAGTTCCGGTCAATGAAGGAAAGAAGGCTGGTGCATGAGCCGCCGGTCTCCAGCCATGGGCTCCAACTGAGACCAAATGAAGTGCCACAAGGGACAAAATCCGGATCCATCGGCTGGATTTCGTAGTGTAAGTGGCGCTCTGCTCAAAGGGATCATTTTTTTCAGGGGTTACACTTACATCTGTTGTCGTATGTGGTCCCTCAGCCTTGAAGCGCGCAACTTCGCGCACTAACCAAACTACAGTCTCAGTCGGTTCTATCTGGAACGACAAGTCGCCCTTGGCCTTGGTCTCGTCCTTTACGGAGACAGTCTGAACGCTAATGATGGCTATCTCATTCAAATCGTTGATGGTAGCCAGTAGAGCCTGACCGGGAGCCATCTCACGTGCCCAGGCGAAGCCACGAATGCACTCGCTGATTTCGGTCTGCTGCCCCGGAACCATCAAGCGTTCGCCAACGCCCCACAGCACGATCCAGGAATTTAGCTCGCGGCGCTGCAACATCCCTTCGTTGGCGCGTGGCAAGATGTTTGTAAACGCGCTGCTCTCCCCGTACATGGTGAGCGTGCCTGAGCCAGTCAGGACGGCCAAGACAGGGCGGCGATTCACGCCCAGCCCGGATGGCGACCAGGCAATGGACACAACGTGGTTCATGCTGCTACCAACCCCACTGATGGGGCCATAGCCTGCGCCGTAGGGTCGGTTAAAACCGAGACCGGCACCCTCACCCTCATTGCCGTCCGAGCCATATGCCTCAGATCCGACCGATTCATCGCTGCTATCGTTTGACCGGGCTTCGGCATCAGCGTCAACGGCACCCTCGTAAGGGAATGGAAGGTTTGCGGCAGTGTAGAGTTCTCTGTTGACGCGGGGATCTAGGGGAGGGTATGAAACAGGCATGTGCTTGCTCCCCTCGGAGTATTGGGACCGAAAGGGCTGATAGTTGTATCTTCTGGGAACTGCATTGCCCTCGCCGTCTTCCTCAGATGAAGACGACTTGTCTTCACCGGACCAGGCCTCTTCGACAGCGAGTCCACGGTCCTGGATACCTGACTGACGCTTCCGACTTTCCCTATGCTTGGACAGGTCCGGAAACTCGGGCACGAAAATGTGCACGGAGTCATCCGCAGTGACAGCGAGATCTCCGTCGCAGGAGAATTGAATGGCTCGCTTGACTAACGGTCGTGAGTTGAGCGTGATTTCCCGGAGAGGGAGGAACTTCATGCATGTCAGATGAGAGGATAATGTAGAAGTGCTTGACGATCTGAACCGCTCCAGCACACGATTTGATGGATTGAGATCAGTCTTTGTACGAGATCGTACAAAAACATGCAGATGTTTCGACCAGAGAGCTCGAAAATGAGACAGGGAGATACCGGCAGGAAAGGACAGGGAAGAGAAGAGCACTTTGCTCTGATGGACTGTCCTGATGAGACGGGCTTACCTTCTGCTTTTTCGGTTTCGATGTCGCCATTAGTGTGCTGTTGTATTGACGTGAAGGGTTATGCAAATAAGCACCTTTTGGAGTGACTGAGATGATGTTCACGCATTTTTGTTAAACGGATGTAAATTTGTCAAATGCTGGGGGATCGAGTTTGATCATTTGAAGTTTCGAGTTCGTTGAAGACAGGCAACTAAGGTAGTTCCACTGCCGGGATGGTAACAACTCCATATGTACAACCCTAACCCTTTCACCCGAATGGCTAACATTGACCTTCGATCCTTCCTGGGATATTGATCTTTGATTATCTCTGGGACAAAAGTAAGTAATGTACATTGGTGAATCCGACTGGCTGTCAATTGTTTGACCGACCTGATGGCGACCAAGTTAGCCAGTGAGAGTTAGAGGTATCATAGTTGAGGAACCTGGACACCGGTTTCGCGAGCATAACTTTAGGAACAGAATACATCCGAGCGCTAACAAGCCTCTGCCACGTCTGGCTGTTCTGAACAGGTTCTCCTCCGAGTTTACATGTGTCTCTGCGTTCCCCCTGGTAAGAGTCGTCCGCTCCTCTATTCGAAAGGGAGAGCGAGCTCCCCCTCAGGTCATGGCGGTCTCTTCTCATTCTTATAGCCATCAACAACCCTCAGCTGGTGCACATCGCCACAACTCTTCATCCAGCAGGGGGAGATGAGGGGCTGGGGGCCGGG